>NW_027278569.1:0-168371 GCF_030028105.1 Mobula birostris | reverse complement strand
GAAACTTGTCACACTCTCAGTCTCCATGGGAATTTGTCACACGCTCAGTCTCCATGGGAACTTGTCACACTCTCGGTCTCCATGGGAACTTGTCACACTCTAGGTCTCCATGGAAAGTTGTCACACTCTCAGTTTCCATGGGAGCTTGTCACACTCTCAATCTCCATGGGAACTTGTCACACTCTCAGTCTACTTGGGAACTTGTCACACTTTCAGTCTACATGGGAGCTTCTCACACTCTCAGTCTCCACGGGAACATGTCACACTCTCAGTCTCCTTGGGAACATGTCACACTCTCAGTCTCCACGGGAACTTGTCACACCCTTAGTCTCCATGGGAACTTGTCACACTTTCAGTCTCCGTGAGAACTTCTCACACTCGAAGTCTCCATGGGAACTTGTCAGGCGCTCAGACTCCATGGGAACTTGTCACACTCTCAGTCTACATGGGAACTTGTCACACTCTCAGTCTACAAGGGAACCTGTCACACTCTCAGTCTCCATGGAAACTTATCACACTCTCAGTCTCCATGGGAACCTGTCACACTCTCAGTCTCCATGGGAACTTGTCACACTCTCAGTCAACATGGGAACGTGTCACACCATCAGTCACCATGGGAACTTGTCACACTCTCAGTCTACAAGGGAACTTGTCGCACTCTAGGTCTCCATGGATGGGGAACTTGTCGCACTCTCAGTCTCCATGGGAACTTGTCACACTCTCAGTCTACATGGGAACTTGTCACACTCTCGGTCTCCATGGGAACTTGTCACACTCTCGGTCTCCAAGGGAACTTATCACACTCTCAGTCTCCATGGGAACCTGTCACACTCTCAGTCTCCATGGAAACTTCTCACACTCTCAGTCTACATGGGAACCTGTCACACCATCAGACTTCATCGGAACTTGTCACACTCTCAGTCTACAAGGGAACTTGTCGCACTCTCAGTCTCCTTGGGAACTTGTCACACTTTCAGTCTACACGGGAGCTTCTCACACTCTCATTCTCCACGGGAACATGTCACACTCTCAGTCTCCACGGGAACTTGTCACACCCTCTGTCTCCATGGGAACTTGTCATACTTTCAGTCTCCGTGAGAACTTCTCACACTCTAAGTCTCCATGGTAACTTGTCAGGCGCTCAGACTCCATGGGAACTTGTCACACTCTCAGTCTACATGGGAACTTGTCACACTCTCAGTCTACATGGGAACCTGTCACACTCTCAGTCTCCATGGAAACTTGTCACACTCTCAGTCTCCATGGGAACCTGTCACACTCTCAGTCTCCATGGGAACTTGTCACACTCTCAGTCTACATGGGAACTTGTCACACTCTCAGTCTACATGGGAATTTGTCACACGCTCAGTCTCCATGGGAACTTGTCAGACTCTCGGTCTCCATGGGAACTTGTCACACTCTAGGTCTCCATGGAAACTTGTCACACTCTCAGTCTCCATGGGAACTTGTCACACTCTCAGTCTCCATGGGAACTTGTCACACTCTCAGTCTACTTGGGAACTTGTCACACTTTCAGTCTACATGGGAGCTTCTCACACTCTCAGTCTCCACGGGAACATGTCACACTCTCAGTCTCTACGGGAACTTGTCACACCCTCAGTCTCCATGGGAACTTGTTACACTTTCAGTCTCCGTGAGAACTTCTCACACTCGAAGTCTCCAAGGGAACTTGTCAGGCGCTCAGACTCCATGGGAACTTGTCACACACTCAGTCTACATGGGAACTTGTCACACTCTCAGTCTACATGGGAACCTGTCACACTCTCAGTCTCCATGGAAACTTGTCACACTCTCAGTCTCCATGGGAACCTGTCACACTCTCAGTCTCCATGGGAACTTGTCACACTCTCAGTCTACATGGGAACTTGTCACACTCTCAGTCTACATGGGAATTTGTCACACGCTCAGTCTCCATGGGAACTTGTCACACTCTCGGTCTCCATGGGAACTTGTCACACTCTAGGTCTCCATGGAAACTTGTCACACTCTCAGTCTCTATGGGAACTTGTCACACTCTCAGTCTCCATGGGAACTTGTCACACTCTCAGCCTACTTGGGAACTTGTCACACTTTCAGTCTACATGGGAGCTTCTCACACCTCTACAGTCTCCACGGGAACATGTCACACTCTCAGTCTCCATGGGAACTTGTCACACTTTCAGTCTACACGGGAGCTTCTCACACTCTCAGTCTCCACGGGAACATGTCACACTCTCAGTCTCTACGGGAACTTGTCACACCCTCAGTCTCCATGGGAACTTGTCACACTTTCAGTCTCCGTGAGAACTTCTCACACTCGAAGTCTCCAAGGGAACTTGTCAGGCGCTCAGACTCCATGGGAACTTGTCACACTCTCAGTCTACATGGGAACTTGTCACACTCTCAGTCTACATGGGAACCTGTCACACTCTCAGTCTCCATGGAAACTTATCACACTCTCAGTCTCCATGGGAACCTGTCACACTCTCAGTCTCCATGGGAACTTGTCACACTCTCAGTCAACATGGGAACGTGTCACACCATCAGTCACCATGGGAACTTGTCACACTCTCAGTCTACAAGGGAACTTGTCGCACTCTAGGTCTCCATGGATGGGGAACTTGTCGCACTCTCAGTCTCCATGGGAACTTGTCAGACTCTCAATCTACATGGGAACTTGTCACACTCTCGGTCTCCATGGGAACTTGTCACACTCTCGGTCTCCAAGTGAACTTGTCACACTCTCAGTCTCCATGGGAACCTGTCACACTCTCTGTCTCCATGGAAACTTGTCACACTCTCAGTCTACATGGGAACCTGTCACACCATCAGACTTCATCGGAACTTGTCACAATCTCAGTCTACAAGGGAACTTGTCGCACTCTTAGTCTCCATGGATGGGGAACTTGTCGCACTCTCAGTCTCCATGGGAACTTGTCACACTCTCAGTCTCCACGGGAACTTGTCACACCCTTAGTCTCCATGGGAACTTGTCACACTTTCAGTCTACACGGCAGCTTCTCACACTCTCAGTCTCCACGGGAACATGTCACACTCTCAGTCTCCACGGGAACTTGTCACACCCTTAGTCTCCATGGGAACTTGTCACACTTTCAGTCTCCGTGAGAACTTCTCACACTCGAAGTCTCCATGGGAACTTGTCAGGCGCTCAGACTCCATGGGAACTTGTCACACTCTCAGTCTACATGGGAACTTGTCACACTCTCAGTCTACATGGGAACCTGTCACACTCTCAGTCTCCATGGAAACTTGTCACACTCTCAGTCTCCATGGGAACCTGTCACACTCTCAGTCTCCATGGGAACTTGTCACACTCTCAGTCTACATGGGAACTTGTCACACTCTCAGTCTACATGGGAATTTGTCACAAGCACAGTCTCCATGGGAACTTGTCAAACTCTCGGTCTCCATGGGAACTTGTCACACTCTAGGTCTCCATGGAAACTTGTCACACTCTCAGTCTCCATGGGAACTTGTCACACTCTCAGTCTCCATGGGAACTTGTCACACTCTCATTCTACTTGGGAACTTGTCACACTTTCAGTCTACATGGGAGCTTCTCACACTCTCAGTCTCCACGGGAACATGTCACACTCTCAGTCTCCATGGGAACTTGTCACACTTTCAGTCTACACGGGAGCTTCTCACACTCTCAGTCTCCACGGGAACATGTCACACTCTCAGTCTCTACGGGAACTTGTCACACCCTCAGTCTCCATGGGAACTTGTCACACTTTCAGTCTCCGTGAGAACTTCTCACACTCGAAGTCTCCAAGGGAACTTGTCAGGCGCTCAGACTCCATGGGAACTTGTCACACTCTCAGTCTACATGGGAACTTGTCACACTCTCAGTCTACATGGGAACCTGTCACACTCTCAGTCTCCATGGAAACTTGTCACACTCTCAGTCTCCATGGGAACCTGTCACACTCTCAGTCTCCATGGGAACTTGTCACACTCTCAGTCTACATGGGAACTTGTCACACTCTCAGTCTACATGGGAATTTGTCACACGCTCAGTCTCCATGGGAACTTGTCACACTCTCGGTCTCCATGGGAACTTGTCACACTCTAGGTCTCCATGGAAACTTGTCACACTCTCAGTCTCTATGGGAACTTGTCACACTCTCAGTCTCCATGGGAACTTGTCACACTCTCAGCCTACTTGGGAACTTGTCACACTTTCAGTCTACATGGGAGCTTCTCACACTCTCAGTCTCCACGGGAACATGTCACAATCTCAGGCTCCATGGGAACTTGTCACACTTTCAGTCTACACGGGAGCTTCTCACACTCTCAGTCTCCACGGGAACATGTCACACTCTCAGTCTCTACGGGAACTTGTCACACCCTCAGTCTCCATGGGAACTTGTCACACTTTCAGTCTCCGTGAGAACTTCTCACACTCGAAGTCTCCAAGGGAACTTGTCAGGCGCTCAGACTCCATGGGAACTTGTCACACTCTCAGTCTACATGGGAACTTGTCACACTCTCAGTCTACATGGGAACCTGTCACACTCTCAGTCTCCATGGAAACTTATCACACTCTCAGTCTCCATGGGAACCTGTCACACTCTCAGTCTCCATGGGAACTTGTCACACTCTCAGTCAACATGGGAACGTGTCACACCATCAGTCACCATGGAAACTTGTCACACTCTCAGTCTACAAGGGAACTTGTCGCACTCTAGGTCTCCATGGATGGGGAACTTGTCGCACTCTCAGTCTCCATGGGAACTTGTCACACTCTCAGTCTACATGGGAACCTGTCACACCATCAGACTTCATCGGAACTTGTCACACTCTCAGTCTACAAGGGAACTTGTCGCACTCTTAGTCTCCATGGATGGGGAACTTGTCGCACTCTCAGTCTCCATGGGAACTTGTCACACTCTCAGTCTACATGGGAACTTGTCACATTCTCAGTCTACATGGGAATTTGTCACACGCTCAGTCTCCATGGGAACTTGTCACACTCTCGGTCTCCATGGGAACTTGTCACACTCTAGGTCTCCATGGAAACTTGTCACACTCTCAGTCTTCATGGGAACTTGTCACACTCTCAGTCTCAATGGGAACTTGTCACACTCTCAGTCTACTTGGGAACTTGTCACACTCTCAGTCTACATGGGAACCTGTCACACCATCAGTCTCCATGGGAACTTGTCACACTCTCAGTCTCCATGGGAACTTGTCACGCTCTCGGTCTCCAAGGGAACTTGTCACACTTTAGGTATCCATGGAAACTTGTCACACTCTCAGTCTCCATGGGAATTTGTCACACGCTCAGTCTCCATGGGAACTTGTCACACTCTCGGTCTCCATGGGAACTTGTCACACTCTAGGTCTCCATGGAAAGTTGTCACACTCTCAGTTTCCATGGGAGCTTGTCACACTCTCAGTCTCCATGGGAACTTGTCACACTCTCAGTCTACTTGGGAACTTGTCACACTTTCAGTCTACATGGGAGCTTCTCACACTCTCAGTCTCCACGGGAACATGTCACACTCTCAGTCTCCTTGGGAACTTGTCACACTTTCAGTCTACACGGCAGCTTCTCACACTCTCAGTCTCCACGGGAACATGTCACACTCTCAGTCTCCACGGGAACTTGTCACACCCTTAGTCTCCATGGGAACTTGTCACACTTTCAGTCTCCGTGAGAACTTCTCACACTCGAAGTCTCCATGGGAAATTGTCAGGCGCTCAGACTCCATGGGAACTTGTCACACTCTCAGTCTACATGGGAACTTGTCACACTCTCAGTCTACATGGGAACCTGTCACACTCTCAGTCTCCATGGAAACTTGTCACACTCTCAGTCTGCATGGGAACCTGTCACACTCTCAGTCTCCATGGGAACTTGTCACACTCTCAGTCTACATGGGAACGTGTCACACCATCAGTCACCATGGGAACTTGTCACACTCTCAGTCTACAAGGGAACTAGTCGCACTCTTAGTCTCCATGGATGGGGAACTTGTCGCACTCTCAGTCTCCATGGGAACTTGTCACACTCTCAGTCTACATGGGAACATGTCACACTCTCAGTCTACATGGGAATTTGTCACACGCTCAGTCTCCATGGGGACTTGTCACACTCTCGGTCTCCATGGGAACTTGTCACACTCTCGGTCTCCAAGGGAACTTGTCACACTCTCAGTCTCCATGGGAACATGTCACACTCTCTGTCTCCATGGGAACTTGTCACACTCTCAGTCTACATGGGAACTTGTCACACTCTCAGTCTACATGAGAACTTGTCACACTCTCAGTCTCCATGGGAAATTGTCACCCTCTCAGTCTCCATGGGAACTTGTCACACTCCCAGTCTACATGGGAACTTGTCACACTCTCAGTCTACATGGGAACCTGTCACACTCTCAGTCTCCATGGAAACTTGTCACACTCTCAGTCTACATGGGAACCTGTCACACCATCAGACTCCATGGGAACTTGTCACACTCTCAGTCTACAAGGGAACTTGTCGCACTCTTAGTCTCCATGGATGGGGAACTTGTCGCACTCTCAGTCTCCATTGGAACTTGTCACACTCTCAGTCTCCATGGGAACTTTTCACACTCTCGGTCTCCATGGGAACTTGTCACACTCTAGGTCTCCATGGAAACTTGTCACACTCTCAGTCTCCATGGGAACTTGTCACACTGTCAGTCTCAATGGGAACTTGTCACACTCTCAGTCTACATGGAAACCTGTCTCACCATTAGTCTCCATGGGAACTTGTCACACTCTCAGTCTACAAGGGAACTTGTCGCACTCTTAGTCTCCATGGATAGAGAACTTGTCGCACTCTCAGTCTCCATGGAAACTTGTCAGACTCTCAGTCTACATGGGAACTTGTCACACTCTCAGTCTACATCGGAATTTGTCACACACTCAGTCTCCATGGGAACTTGTCACACTCTCGGTCTCCATGGGAACTTGTCACGCTCTCGGTCTCCAAGGGAACTTGTCACACTCTAGGTATCCATGGAAACTTGTCACACTCTCAGTCTCCATGGGAATTTGTCACACGCTCAGTCTCCATGGGAACTTGTCACACTCTCGGTCTCCATGGGAACTTGTCACACTTTAGTTCTCCATGGGAACTTGTCACACTCTAGGTCTCCATGGAAACTTGTCACACTCTCAGTCTCCATGGGAACTTGTCACACTCTCAGTCTCCATGGGAACTTGTCACACTCTCAGTCTACTTGGGAACTTGTCACACTTTCAGTCTACATGGGAGCTTCTCACACTCTCAGTCTCCACGGGAACATGTCACACTCTCAGTCTCCTTGGGAACTTGTCACACTTTCAGTCTACACGGGAGCTTCTCACACTCTCAGTCTCCACGGGAACTTGTCACACCCTCAGTCTCCATGGGAACTTGTCACACTTTCAGTCTCCGTGAGAACTTCTCACACTCTAAGTCTCCATGGGAACTTGTCAGGCGCTCCTGCTCCATGGGAACTTGTCACACTCTCAGTCTACATGGGAACTTGTCACACTCTCAGTCTACATGGGAACCAGTCACACTCTCAGTCTCCATGGAAACTTGTCACACTCTCAGTCTCCATGGGAACCTGTCACACGCTCAGTCTCCATGGGAACTTGTCACACTCTCAGTCTACATGGGAACTTGTCACACTCTCAGTCTACATGGGAATTTGTCACACGCTCAGTCTCCATGGGAACTTGTCACACTCTCGGTCTCCATGGGAACCTGTCACACTCTCAGTCTCCATGGGAACTTGTCACACTCTCAGTCAACATGGGAACGTGTCACACCATCAGTCACCATGGGAACTTGTCACACTCTCAGTCTACAAGGGAACTTGTCGCACTCTAGGTCTCCATGGATGGGGAACTTGTCGCACTCTCAGTCTCCATGGGAACTTGTCACACTCTCAGTCTACATGGGAACTTGTCACACTCTCGGTCTCCATGGGAACTTGTCACACTCTCGGTCTCCAAGGGAACTTGTCACACTCTCAGTCTCCATGGGAACCTGTCACACTCTCAGTCTCCATGGAAACTTCTCACACTCTCAGTCTACATGGGAACCTGTCACACCATCAGACTTCATCGGAACTTGTCACACTCTCAGTCTACAAGGGAACTTGTCGCACTCTCAGTCTCCTTGGGAACTTGTCACACTTTCAGTCTACACGGGAGCTTCTCACACTCTCATTCTCCACGGGAACATGTCACACTCTCAGTCTCCACGGGAACTTGTCACACCCTCTGTCTCCATGGGAACTTGTCATACTTTCAGTCTCCGTGAGAACTTCTCACACTCTAAGTCTCCATGGTAACTTGTCAGGCGCTCAGACTCCATGGGAACTTGTCACACTCTCAGTCTACATGGGAACTTGTCACACTCTCAGTCTACATGGGAACCTGTCACACTCTCAGTCTCCATGGAAACTTGTCACACTCTCAGTCTCCATGGGAACCTGTCACACTCTCAGTCTCCATGGGAACTTGTCACACTCTCAGTCTACATGGGAACTTGTCACACTCTCAGTCTACATGGGAATTTGTCACACGCTCAGTCTCCATGGGAACTTGTCAGACTCTCGGTCTCCATGGGAACTTGTCACACTCTAGGTCTCCATGCAAACTTGTCACACTCTCAGTCTCCATGGGAACTTGTCACACTCTCAGTCTCCATGGGAACTTGTCACACTCTCAGTCTACTTGGGAACTTGTCACACTTTCAGTCTACATGGGAGCTTCTCACACTCTCAGTCTCCACGGGAACATGTCACACTCTCAGTCTCTACGGGAACTTGTCACACCCTCAGTCTCCATGGGAACTTGTCACACTTTCAGTCTCCGTGAGAACTTCTCACACTCGAAGTCTCCAAGGGAACTTGTCAGGCGCTCAGACTCCATGGGAACTTGTCACACACTCAGTCTACATGGGAACTTGTCACACTCTCAGTCTACATGGGAACCTGTCACACTCTCAGTCTCCATGGAAACTTGTCACACTCTCAGTCTCCATGGGAACCTGTCACACTCTCAGTCTCCATGGGAACTTGTCACACTCTCAGTCTACATGGGAACTTGTCACACTCTCAGTCTACATGGGAATTTGTCACACGCTCAGTCTCCATGGGAACTTGTCACACTCTCGGTCTCCATCGGAACTTGTCACACTCTAGGTCTCCATGGAAACTTGTCACACTCTCAGTCTCTATGGGAACTTGTCACACTCTCAGTCTCCATGGGAACTTGTCACACTCTCAGCCTACTTGGGAACTTGTCACACTTTCAGTCTACATGGGAGCTTCTCACACTCTCAGTCTCCACGGGAACATGTCACACTCTCAGTCTCCATGGGAACTTGTCACACTTTCAGTCTACACGGGAGCTTCTCACACTCTCAGTCTCCACAGGAACATGTCACACTCTCAGTCTCTACGGGAACTTGTCACACCCTCAGTCTCCATGGGAACTTGTCACACTTTCAGTCTCCGTGAGAACTTCTCACACTCGAAGTCTCCAAGGGAACTTGTCAGGCGCTCAGACTCCATGGGAACTTGTCACACTCTCAGTCTACATGGGAACTTGTCACACTCTCAGTCTACATGGGAACCTGTCACACTCTCAGTCTCCATGGAAACTTATCACACTCTCAGTCTCCATGGGAACCTGTCACACTCTCAGTCTCCATGGGAACTTGTCACACTCTCAGTCAACATGGGAACCTGTCACACCATCAGACTTCATCGGAACTTGTCACACTCTCAGTCTACAAGGGAACTTGTCGCACTCTTAGTCTCCATGGATGGGGAACTTGTCGCACTCTCAGTCTCCATGGGAACTTGTCACACTCTCAGTCTACATGGGAACTTGTCACATTCTCAGTCTACATGGGAATTTGTCACACGCTCAGTCTCCATGGGAACTTGTCACACTCTCGGTCTCCATGGGAACTTGTCACACTCTAGGTCTCCATGGAAACTTGTCACACTCTCAGTCTTCATGGGAACTTGTCACACTCTCAGTCTCAATGGGAACTTGTCACACTCTCAGTCTACTTGGGAACTTGTCACACTCTCAGTCTACATGGGAACCTGTCACACCATCAGTCTCCATGGGAACTTGTCACACTCTCAGTCTCCATGGGAACTTGTCACGCTCTCGGTCTCCAAGGGAACTTGTCACACTTTAGGTATCCATGGAAACTTGTCACACTCTCAGTCTCCATGGGAATTTGTCACACGCTCAGTCTCCATGGGAACTTGTCACACTCTCGGTCTCCATGGGAACTTGTCACACTCTAGGTCTCCATGGAAAGTTGTCACACTCTCAGTTTCCATGGGAGCTTGTCACACTCTCAGTCTCCATGGGAACTTGTCACACTCTCAGTCTACTTGGGAACTTGTCACACTTTCAGTCTACATGGGAGCTTCTCACACTCTCAGTCTCCACGGGAACATGTCACACTCTCAGTCTCCTTGGGAACTTGTCACACTTTCAGTCTACACGGCAGCTTCTCACACTCTCAGTCTCCACGGGAACATGTCACACTCTCAGTCTCCACGGGAACTTGTCACACCCTTAGTCTCCATGGGAACTTGTCACACTTTCAGTCTCCGTGAGAACTTCTCACACTCGAAGTCTCCATGGGAACTTGTCAGGCGCTCAGACTCCATGGGAACTTGTCACACTCTCAGTCTACATGGGAACTTGTCACACTCTCAGTCTACATGGGAACCTGTCACACTCTCAGTCTCCATGGAAACTTGTCACACTCTCAGTCTGCATGGGAACCTGTCACACTCTCAGTCTCCATGGGAACTTGTCACACTCTCAGTCTACATGGGAACGTGTCACACCATCAGTCACCATGGGAACTTGTCACACTCTCAGTCTACAAGGGAACTTGTCGCACTCTTAGTCTCCATGGATGGGGAACTTGTCGCACTCTCAGTCTCCATGGGAACTTGTCACACTCTCAGTCTACATGGGAACATGTCACACTCTCAGTCTACATGGGAATTTGTCACACGCTCAGTCTCCATGGGGACTTGTCACACTCTCGGTCTCCATGGGAACTTGTCACACTCTCGGTCTCCAAGGGAACTTGTCACACTCTCAGCCTCCATGGGAACATGTCACACTCTCTGTCTCCATGGGAACTTGTCACACTCTCAGTCTACATGGGAACTTGTCACACTCTCAGTCTACATGAGAACTTGTCACACTCTCAGTCTCCATGGGAAATTGTCACCCTCTCAGTCTCCATGGGAACTTGTCACACTCCCAGTCTACATGGGAACTTGTCACACTCTCAGTCTACATGGGAACCTGTCACACTCTCAGTCTCCATGGAAACTTGTCACACTCTCAGTCTACATGGGAACCTGTCACACCATCAGACTCCATGGGAACTTGTCACACTCTCAGTCTACAAGGGAACTTGTCGCACTCTTAGTCTCCATGGATGGGGAACTTGTCGCACTCTCAGTCTCCATTGGAACTTGTCACACTCTCAGTCTCCATGGGAACTTTTCACACTCTCGGTCTCCATGGGAACTTGTCACAATCTAGGTCTCCATGGAAACTTGTCACACTCTCAGTCTCCATGGGAACTTGTCACACTGTCAGTCTCAATGGGAACTTGTCACACTCTCAGTCTACATGGAAACCTGTCTCACCATTAGTCTCCATGGGAACTTGTCACACTCTCAGTCTACAAGGGAACTTGTCGCACTCTTAGTCTCCATGGATAGAGAACTTGTCGCACTCTCAGTCTCCATGGAAACTTGTCAGACTCTCAGTCTACATGGGAACTTGTCACACTCTCAGTCTACATCGGAATTTGTCACACACTCAGTCTCCATGGGAACTTGTCACACTCTCGGTCTCCATGGGAACTTGTCACGCTCTCGGTCTCCAAGGGAACTTGTCACACTCTAGGTATCCATGGAAACTTGTCACACTCTCAGTCTCCATGGGAATTTGTCACACGCTCAGTCTCCATGGGAACTTGTCACACTCTCGGTCTCCATGGGAACTTGTCACACTTTAGTTCTCCATGGGAACTTGTCACACTCTAGGTCTCCATGGAAACTTGTCACACTCTCAGTCTCCATGGGAACTTGTCACACTCTCAGTCTCCATGGGAACTTGTCACACTCTCAGTCTACTTGGGAACTTGTCACACTTTCAGTCTACATGGGAGCTTCTCACACTCTCAGTCTCCACGGGAACATGTCACACTCTCAGTCTCCTTGGGAACTTGTCACACTTTCAGTCTACACGGGAGCTTCTCACACTCTCAGTCTCCACGGGAACTTGTCACACCCTCAGTCTCCATGGGAACTTGTCACACTTTCAGTCTCCGTGAGAACTTCTCACACTCTAAGTCTCCATGGGAACTTGTCAGGCGCTCCTACTCCATGGGAACTTGTCACACTCTCAGTCTACATGGGAACTTGTCACACTCTCAGTCTACATGGGAACCAGTCACACTCTCAGTCTCCATGGAAACTTGTCACACTCTCAGTCTCCATGGGAACCTGTCACACGCTCAGTCTCCATGGGAACTTGTCACACTCTCAGTCTACATGGGAACTTGTCACACTCTCAGTCTACATGGGAATTTGTCACACGCTCAGTCTCCATGGGAACTTGTCACACTCTCGGTCTCCATGGGAACCTGTCACACTCTCAGTCTCCATGGGAACTTGTCACACTCTCAGTCAACATGGGAACGTGTCACACCATCAGTCACCATGGGAACTTGTCACACTCTCAGTCTACAAGGGAACTTGTCGCACTCTAGGTCTCCATGGATGGGGAACTTGTCGCACTCTCAGTCTCCATGGGAACTTGTCACACTCTCAGTCTACATGGGAACTTGTCACACTCTCGGTCTCCATGGGAACTTGTCACACTCTCGGTCTCCAAGGGAACTTGTCACACTCTCAGTCTCCATGGGAACCTGTCACACTCTCAGTCTCCATGGAAACTTCTCACACTCTCAGTCTACATGGGAACCTGTCACACCATCAGACTTCATCGGAACTTGTCACACTCTCAGTCTACAAGGGAACTTGTCGCACTCTCAGTCTCCTTGGGAACTTGTCACACTTTCAGTCTACACGGGAGCTTCTCACACTCTCATTCTCCACGGGAACATGTCACACTCTCAGTCTCCACGGGAACTTGTCACACCCTCTGTCTCCATGGGAACTTGTCATACTTTCAGTCTCCGTGAGAACTTCTCACACTCTAAGTCTCCATGGTAACTTGTCAGGCGCTCAGACTCCATGGGAACTTGTCACACTCTCAGTCTACATGGGAACTTGTCACACTCTCAGTCTACATGGGAACCTGTCACACTCTCAGTCTCCATGGAAACTTGTCACACTCTCAGTCTCCATGGGAACCTGTCACACTCTCAGTCTCCATGGGAACCTGTCACACTCTCAGTCTCCATGGAAACTTCTCACACTCTCAGTCTACATGGGAACCTGTCACACCATCAGACTTCATCGGAACTTGTCACACTCTCAGTCTACAAGGGAACTTGTCGCACTCTCAGTCTCCTTGGGAACTTGTCACACTTTCAGTCTACACGGGAGCTTCTCACACTCTCATTCTCCACGGGAACATGTCACACTCTCAGTCTCCACGGGAACTTGTCACACCCTCTGTCTCCATGGGAACTTGTCATACTTTCAGTCTCCGTGAGAACTTCTCACACTCTAAGTCTCCATGGTAACTTGTCAGGCGCTCAGACTCCATGGGAACTTGTCACACTCTCAGTCTACATGGGAACTTGTCACACTCTCAGTCTACATGGGAACCTGTCACACTCTCAGTCTCCATGGAAACTTGTCACACTCTCAGTCTCCATGGGAACCTGTCACACTCTCAGTCTCCATGGGAACTTGTCACACTCTCAGTCTACATGGGAACTTGTCACACTCTCAGTCTACATGGGAATTTGTCACACGCTCAGTCTCCATGGGAACTTGTCAGACTCTCGGTCTCCATGGGAACTTGTCACACTCTAGGTCTCCATGCAAACTTGTCACACTCTCAGTCTCCATGGGAACTTGTCACACTCTCAGTCTCCATGGGAACTTGTCACACTCTCAGTCTACTTGGGAACTTGTCACACTTTCAGTCTACATGGGAGCTTCTCACACTCTCAGTCTCCACGGGAACATGTCACACTCTCAGTCTCTACGGGAACTTGTCACACCCTCAGTCTCCATGGGAACTTGTCACACTTTCAGTCTCCGTGAGAACTTCTCACACTCGAAGTCTCCAAGGGAACTTGTCAGGCGCTCAGACTCCATGGGAACTTGTCACACACTCAGTCTACATGGGAACTTGTCACACTCTCAGTCTACATGGGAACCTGTCACACTCTCAGTCTCCATGGAAACTTGTCACACTCTCAGTCTCCATGGGAACCTGTCACACTCTCAGTCTCCATGGGAACTTGTCACACTCTCAGTCTACATGGGAACTTGTCACACTCTCAGTCTACATGGGAATTTGTCACACGCTCAGTCTCCATGGGAACTTGTCACACTCTCGGTCTCCATCGGAACTTGTCACACTCTAGGTCTCCATGGAAACTTGTCACACTCTCAGTCTCTATGGGAACTTGTCACACTCTCAGTCTCCATGGGAACTTGTCACACTCTCAGCCTACTTGGGAACTTGTCACACTTTCAGTCTACATGGGAGCTTCTCACACTCTCAGTCTCCACGGGAACATGTCACACTCTCAGTCTCCATGGGAACTTGTCACACTTTCAGTCTACACGGGAGCTTCTCACACTCTCAGTCTCCACAGGAACATGTCACACTCTCAGTCTCTACGGGAACTTGTCACACCCTCAGTCTCCATGGGAACTTGTCACACTTTCAGTCTCCGTGAGAACTTCTCACACTCGAAGTCTCCAAGGGAACTTGTCAGGCGCTCAGACTCCATGGGAACTTGTCACACTCTCAGTCTACATGGGAACTTGTCACACTCTCAGTCTACATGGGAACCTGTCACACTCTCAGTCTCCATGGAAACTTATCACACTCTCAGTCTCCATGGGAACCTGTCACACTCTCAGTCTCCATGGGAACTTGTCACACTCTCAGTCAACATGGGAACCTGTCACACCATCAGACTTCATCGGAACTTGTCACACTCTCAGTCTACAAGGGAACTTGTCGCACTCTTAGTCTCCATGGATGGGGAACTTGTCGCACTCTCAGTCTCCATGGGAACTTGTCACACTCTCAGTCTACATGGGAACTTGTCACATTCTCAGTCTACATGGGAATTTGTCACACGCTCAGTCTCCATGGGAACTTGTCACACTCTCGGTCTCCATGGGAACTTGTCACACTCTAGGTCTCCATGGAAACTTGTCACACTCTCAGTCTTCATGGGAACTTGTCACACTCTCAGTCTCAATGGGAACTTGTCACACTCTCAGTCTACTTGGGAACTTGTCACACTCTCAGTCTACATGGGAACCTGTCACACCATCAGTCTCCATGGGAACTTGTCACACTCTCAGTCTCCATGGGAACTTGTCACGCTCTCGGTCTCCAAGGGAACTTGTCACACTTTAGGTATCCATGGAAACTTGTCACACTCTCAGTCTCCATGGGAATTTGTCACACGCTCAGTCTCCATGGGAACTTGTCACACTCTCGGTCTCCATGGGAACTTGTCACACTCTAGGTCTCCATGGAAAGTTGTCACACTCTCAGTTTCCATGGGAGCTTGTCACACTCTCAGTCTCCATGGGAACTTGTCACACTCTCAGTCTACTTGGGAACTTGTCACACTTTCAGTCTACATGGGAGCTTCTCACACTCTCAGTCTCCACGGGAACATGTCACACTCTCAGTCTCCTTGGGAACTTGTCACACTTTCAGTCTACACGGCAGCTTCTCACACTCTCAGTCTCCACGGGAACATGTCACACTCTCAGTCTCCACGGGAACTTGTCACACCCTTAGTCTCCATGGGAACTTGTCACACTTTCAGTCTCCGTGAGAACTTCTCACACTCGAAGTCTCCATGGGAACTTGTCAGGCGCTCAGACTCCATGGGAACTTGTCACACTCTCAGTCTACATGGGAACTTGTCACACTCTCAGTCTACATGGGAACCTGTCACACTCTCAGTCTCCATGGAAACTTGTCACACTCTCAGTCTGCATGGGAACCTGTCACACTCTCAGTCTCCATGGGAACTTGTCACACTCTCAGTCTACATGGGAACGTGTCACACCATCAGTCACCATGGGAACTTGTCACACTCTCAGTCTACAAGGGAACTTGTCGCACTCTTAGTCTCCATGGATGGGGAACTTGTCGCACTCTCAGTCTCCATGGGAACTTGTCACACTCTCAGTCTACATGGGAACATGTCACACTCTCAGTCTACATGGGAATTTGTCACACGCTCAGTCTCCATGGGGACTTGTCACACTCTCGGTCTCCATGGGAACTTGTCACACTCTCGGTCTCCAAGGGAACTTGTCACACTCTCAGCCTCCATGGGAACATGTCACACTCTCTGTCTCCATGGGAACTTGTCACACTCTCAGTCTACATGGGAACTTGTCACACTCTCAGTCTACATGAGAACTTGTCACACTCTCAGTCTCCATGGGAAATTGTCACCCTCTCAGTCTCCATGGGAACTTGTCACACTCCCAGTCTACATGGGAACTTGTCACACTCTCAGTCTACATGGGAACCTGTCACACTCTCAGTCTCCATGGAAACTTGTCACACTCTCAGTCTACATGGGAACCTGTCACACCATCAGACTCCATGGGAACTTGTCACACTCTCAGTCTACAAGGGAACTTGTCGCACTCTTAGTCTCCATGGATGGGGAACTTGTCGCACTCTCAGTCTCCATTGGAACTTGTCACACTCTCAGTCTCCATGGGAACTTTTCACACTCTCGGTCTCCATGGGAACTTGTCACAATCTAGGTCTCCATGGAAACTTGTCACACTCTCAGTCTCCATGGGAACTTGTCACACTGTCAGTCTCAATGGGAACTTGTCACACTCTCAGTCTACATGGAAACCTGTCTCACCATTAGTCTCCATGGGAACTTGTCACACTCTCAGTCTACAAGGGAACTTGTCGCACTCTTAGTCTCCATGGATAGAGAACTTGTCGCACTCTCAGTCTCCATGGAAACTTGTCAGACTCTCAGTCTACATGGGAACTTGTCACACTCTCAGTCTACATCGGAATTTGTCACACACTCAGTCTCCATGGGAACTTGTCACACTCTCGGTCTCCATGGGAACTTGTCACGCTCTCGGTCTCCAAGGGAACTTGTCACACTCTAGGTATCCATGGAAACTTGTCACACTCTCAGTCTCCATGGGAATTTGTCACACGCTCAGTCTCCATGGGAACTTGTCACACTCTCGGTCTCCATGGGAACTTGTCACACTTTAGTTCTCCATGGGAACTTGTCACACTCTAGGTCTCCATGGAAACTTGTCACACTCTCAGTCTCCATGGGAACTTGTCACACTCTCAGTCTCCATGGGAACTTGTCACACTCTCAGTCTACTTGGGAACTTGTCACACTTTCAGTCTACATGGGAGCTTCTCACACTCTCAGTCTCCACGGGAACATGTCACACTCTCAGTCTCCTTGGGAACTTGTCACACTTTCAGTCTACACGGGAGCTTCTCACACTCTCAGTCTCCACGGGAACTTGTCACACCCTCAGTCTCCATGGGAACTTGTCACACTTTCAGTCTCCGTGAGAACTTCTCACACTCTAAGTCTCCATGGGAACTTGTCAGGCGCTCCTACTCCATGGGAACTTGTCACACTCTCAGTCTACATGGGAACTTGTCACACTCTCAGTCTACATGGGAACCAGTCACACTCTCAGTCTCCATGGAAACTTGTCACACTCTCAGTCTCCATGGGAACCTGTCACACGCTCAGTCTCCATGGGAACTTGTCACACTCTCAGTCTACATGGGAACTTGTCACACTCTCAGTCTACATGGGAATTTGTCACACGCTCAGTCTCCATGGGAACTTGTCACACTCTCGGTCTCCATGGGAACCTGTCACACTCTCAGTCTCCATGGGAACTTGTCACACTCTCAGTCAACATGGGAACGTGTCACACCATCAGTCACCATGGGAACTTGTCACACTCTCAGTCTACAAGGGAACTTGTCGCACTCTAGGTCTCCATGGATGGGGAACTTGTCGCACTCTCAGTCTCCATGGGAACTTGTCACACTCTCAGTCTACATGGGAACTTGTCACACTCTCGGTCTCCATGGGAACTTGTCACACTCTCGGTCTCCAAGGGAACTTGTCACACTCTCAGTCTCCATGGGAACCTGTCACACTCTCAGTCTCCATGGAAACTTCTCACACTCTCAGTCTACATGGGAACCTGTCACACCATCAGACTTCATCGGAACTTGTCACACTCTCAGTCTACAAGGGAACTTGTCGCACTCTCAGTCTCCTTGGGAACTTGTCACACTTTCAGTCTACACGGGAGCTTCTCACACTCTCATTCTCCACGGGAACATGTCACACTCTCAGTCTCCACGGGAACTTGTCACACCCTCTGTCTCCATGGGAACTTGTCATACTTTCAGTCTCCGTGAGAACTTCTCACACTCTAAGTCTCCATGGTAACTTGTCAGGCGCTCAGACTCCATGGGAACTTGTCACACTCTCAGTCTACATGGGAACTTGTCACACTCTCAGTCTACATGGGAACCTGTCACACTCTCAGTCTCCATGGAAACTTGTCACACTCTCAGTCTCCATGGGAACCTGTCACACTCTCAGTCTCCATGGGAACTTGTCACACTCTCAGTCTACATGGGAACTTGTCACACTCTCAGTCTACATGGGAATTTGTCACACGCTCAGTCTCCATGGGAACTTGTCAGACTCTCGGTCTCCATGGGAACTTGTCACACTCTAGGTCTCCATGCAAACTTGTCACACTCTCAGTCTCCTTGGGAACTTGTCACACTTTCAGTCTACACGGCAGCTTCTCACACTCTCAGTCTCCACGGGAACATGTCACACTCTCAGTCTCCACGGGAACTTGTCACACCCTTAGTCTCCATGGGAACTTGTCACACTTTCAGTCTCCGTGAGAACTTCTCACACTCGAAGTCTCCATGGGAACTTGTCAGGCGCTCAGACTCCATGGGAACTTGTCACACTCTCAGTCTACATGGGAACTTGTCACACTCTCAGTCTACATGGGAACCTGTCACACTCTCAGTCTCCATGGAAACTTGTCACACTCTCAGTCTCCATGGGAACCTGTCACACTCTCAGTCTCCATGGGAACTTGTCACACTCTCAGTCTACATGGGAACGTGTCACACCATCAGTCACCATGGGAACTTGTCACACTCTCAGTCTACAAGGGAACTTGTCGCACTCTTAGTCTCCATGGATGGGGAACTTGTCGCACTCTCAGTCTCCATGGGAACTTGTCACACTCTCAGTCTACATGGGAACATGTCACACTCTCAGTCTACATGGGAATTTGTCACACGCTCAGTCTCCATGGGGACTTGTCACACTCTCGGTCTCCATGGGAACTTGTCACACTCTCGGTCTCCAAGGGAACTTGTCACACTCTCAGTCTCCATGGGAACATGTCACACTCTCTGTCTCCATGGGAACTTGTCACACTCTCAGTCTACATGGGAACTTGTCACACTCTCAGTCTACATGAGAACTTGTCACACTCTCAGTCTCCATGGGAAATTGTCACCCTCTCAGTCTCCATGGGAACTTGTCACACTCCCAGTCTACATGGGAACTTGTCACACTCTCAGTCTACATGGGAACCTGTCACACTCTCAGTCTCCATGGAAACTTGTCACACTCTCAGTCTACATGGGAACCTGTCACACCATCAGACTCCATGGGAACTTGCCACACTCTCAGTCTACAAGGGAACTTGTCGCACTCTTAGTCTCCATGGATGGAGAACTTGTCGCACTCTCAGTCTCCATGGAAACTTGTCAGACTCTCAGTCTACATGGGAACTTGTCACACTCTCAGTCTACATCGGAATTTGTCACACACTCAGTCTCCATGGGAACTTGTCACACTCTCGGTCTCCATGGGAACTTGTCACGCTCTCGGTCTCCAAGGGAACTTGTCACAATCTAGGTATCCATGGAAACTTGTCACACTCTCAGTCTCCATGGGAATTTGTCACACGCTCAGTCTCCATGGGAACTTGTCACACTCTCGGTCTCCATGGGAACTTGTCACACTTTAGTTCTCCATGGGAACTTGTCACACTCTAGGTCTCCATGGAAACTTGTCACACTCTCAGTCTCCATGGGAACTTGTCACACTCTCAGTCTCCATGGGAACTTGTCACACTCTCAGTCTACTTGGGAACTTGTCACACTTTCAGTCTACATGGGAGCTTCTCACACTCTCAGTCTCCACGGGAACATGTCACACTCTCAGTCTCCTTGGGAACTTGTCACACTTTCAGTCTACACGGGAGCTTCTCACACTCTCAGTCTCCACGGGAACATGTCACACTCTCAGTCTCCACGGGAACTTGTCACACCCACAGTCTCCATGGGAACTTGTCACACTTTCAGTCTCCGTGAGAACTTCTCACACTCTAAGTCTCCATGGGAACTTGTCAGGCGCTCCTACTCCATGGGAACTTGTCACACTCTCAGTCTACATGGGAACTTGTCACACAATCAGTCTACATGGGAACCTGTCACACTCTCAGTCTCCATGGAAACTTGTCACACTCTCAGTCTCCATGGGAACCTGTCACACGCTCAGTCTCCATGGGAACTTGTCACACTCTCAGTCTACATGGGAACTTGTCACACTCTCAGTCTACATGGGAATTTGTCACACGCTCAGTCTCCATGGGAACTTGTCACACTCTCGGTCTCCATGGGAACTTGTCACACTCTAGGTCTCCATGGAAACTTGTCACACTCTCAGTCTCCATGGGAACTTGTCACACTCTCAGTCTCCATGGGAACTTGTCACACTCTCAGTCTACTTGGGAACTTGTCACACTTTCAGTCTACATGGGAGCTTCTCACACTCTCAGTCTCCACGGGAACATGTCACACTCTCAGTCTCCATGGGAACATGTCACACTTTCAGTCTACACGGGAGCTTCTCACACTCTCAGTCTCCACGGGAACATGTCACACTCTCAGTCTCTACGGGAACTTGTCACACCCTCAGTCTCCATGGGAACTTGTCACACTTTCAGTCTCCGTGAGAACTTCTCACACTCGAAGTCTCCAAGGGAACTTGTCAGGCGCTCAGACTCCATGGGAACTTGTCACACTCTCAGTCTACATGGGAACTTGTCACACTCTCAGTCTACATGGGAACCTGTCACACTCTCAGTCTCCATGGAAACTTGTCACACTCTCAGTCTCCATGGGAACCTGTCACACTCTCAGTCTCCATGGGAACTTGTCACACTCTCAGTCTACATGGGAACATGTCACACCATCAGTCACCATGGGAACTTGTCACACTCTCAGTCTACAAGGGAACTTGTCGCACTCTTAGTCTCCATGGATGGGGAACTTGTCGCACTCTCAGTCTCCATGGGAACTTGTCACACTCTCAGTCTACAAGGGAACTTGTCGCACTCTTAGTCTCCATGGATGGGGAACTTGTCGCACTCTCAGTCTCCATGGGAACTTGTCACACTCTCAGTCTACATGGGAACTTGTCACACTCTCAGTCTACATGGGAATTTGTCACATGCTCAGTCTCCATGGGAACTTGTCACACTCTCGGTCTCCATGGGAACTTGTCACACTCTAGGTCTCCATGGAAACTTGTCACACTCTGAGTCTTCATGGGAACTTGTCACACTCTCAGTCTCAATGGGAACTTGTCACACTCTCAGTCTACTTGGGAACTTGTCACACTCTCAGTCTACATGCGAACCTGTCACACCATCAGTCTCCATGGGAACTTGTCACACTCTCAGTCTACAAGGGAACTTGTCGCACTCTTAGTCTCCATGGATAGGGAACTTGTCGCACTCTCAGTCTCCATGGGAACTTGTCAGACTCTCAGTCTACATGGGAACTTGTCACACTCTCAGTCTACATGGGAATTTGTCACACGCTCAGTCTCCATGGGAACTTGTCACACTCTCGGTCTCCATGGGAACTTGTCACGCTCTCGGTCTCCAAGGGAACTTGTCACACTCTAGGTATCCATGGAAACTTGTCACACTCTCAGTCTCCATGGGAACTTGTCACACTCTCGGTCTCCATGGGAACTTGTCACACTCCAGGTCTCCATGGAAACTTGTCACACTCTCAGTCTCCATGGGAACTTGTCACACTCTCAGTCTCCATGGGAACTTGTCACACTCTCAGTCTAATTGGGAACTTGTCACACTTTCAGTCTACATGGGAGCTTCTCACACTCTCAGTCTCCACGGGAACATGTCACACTCTCAGTCTCCTTGGGAACTTGTCACACTTTCAGTCTACACGGGAGCTTCTCACACTCGCAGTCTCCACGGGAACATGTCACACTCTCAGTCTCCACGGGAACTTGTCACACCCTCAGTCTCCATGGGAACTTGTCACACTTTCAGTCTCCGTGAGAACTTCTCACACTCTAAGTCTCCATGGGAACTTGTCAGGCGCTCAGACTCCATGGGAACTTGTCACACTCTCAGTCTACATGGGAACTTGTCACACTCTCAGTCTACATGGGAACCTGTCACATTCTCAGTCTCCATGGAAACTTGTCACACTCTCAGTCTCCATGGGAACCTGTCACACTCTCAGTCTCCATGGGAACTTGTCACACTCTCAGTCTACATGGGAACGTGTCACACCATCAGTCACCATGGGAACTTGTCACACTCTCAGTCTACAAGGGAACTTGTCGCACTCTTAGTCTCCATGGATGGGGAACTTGTCGCACTTTCAGTCAACATGGGAACTTGTCACACTCTGAGTCTCCATGGAAACTTGTCACACTCTCACTCTCCATGGGAATTTGTCACACGCTCAGTCTCCATGGGAACTTGTCACACTCTCGGTCTCCATGGGAACTTGTCACACTCCAGGTCTCCATGGAAACTTGTCACACTCTCAGTCTCCATGGGAACTTGTCACACTCTCAGTCTCCATGGGAACTTGTCACACTCTCAGTCTACTTGGGAACTTGTCACAAATTCAGTCTACATGGGAGCTTCTCACACTCTCAGTCTCCACGGGAACATGTCACACTCTCAGTCTCCTTGGGAACTTGTCACACTTTCAGTCTACACGGGAGCTTCTCACACTCTCAGTCTCCACGGGAACATGTCACACTCTCAGTCTCCACGGGAACTTGTCACACCCTCAGTCTCCATGGGAACTTGTCACACTTTCAGTCTCCGTGAGAACTTCTCACACTCTAAGTCTCCATGGGAACTTGTCAGGCGCTCAGACTCTATGGGAACTTGTCACACTCTCAGTCTACATGGGAACCTGTCACACTCTCAGTCTCCATGGAAACTTGTCACACTCTCAGTCTCCATGGGAACCTGTCACACTCTCAGTCTACATGGGAACGTGTCACACCATCAGTCACCATGGAAACTTGTCACACTCTCAGTCTACAAGGGAACTTGTCGCACTCTTAGTCTCCATGGATGGGGAACTTGTCGCACTCTCAGTCTCCATTGGAACTTGTCACACTCTCAGTCTACATGGGAACCTGTCACACCATCAGTCTCCATGGGAACTTGTCACACTCTCAGTCTACAAGGGAACATGTCGCTCTCTTAGTCTCCATGGATAGGGAACTTGTCGCACTCTCAGTCTCCATGGGAACTTGTCAGACTCTCAGTCTACATGGGAACTTGTCACACTCTCAGTCTACATGGGAATTTGTCACACGCTCAGTCTCCATGGGAACTTGTCATACTCTCGGTCTCCATGGGAACTTGTCACGCTCTCGGTCTCCAAGGGAACTTGTCACACTCTAGGTATCCATGGAAACTTGTCACACTCTCAGTCTCCATGGGAATTTGTCACACGCTCAGTCTCCATGGGAACTTGTCACACTCTCGGTCTCCATGGGAACTTGTCACACTCTAGGTCTCCATGGAAAGTTGTCACACTCTCAGTCTCCATGGGAACTTGTCACACTCTCAGTCTACTTGGGAACTTGTCACACTTTCAGTCTACACGGGAGCTTCTCACACTCTCAGTCTCCACGGGAACATGTCACACTCTCAGTCTCCTTGGGAACTTGTCACACTTTCAGTCTACACGGGAGCTTCTCACACTCTCAGTCTCCACGGGAACATGTCACACTCTCAGTCTCCACGGGAACTTGTCACACCCTTAGTCTCCATGGGAACTTGTCACACTTTCAGTCTCCGTGAGAACTTCTCACACTCGAAGTCTCCATGGGAACTTGTCAGGCGCTCAGACTCCATGGGAACTTGTCACACTCTCAGTCTACATGGGAACTTGTCACACTCTCAGTCTACATGGGAACCTGTCACACTCTCAGTCTCCATGGAAACTTGTCACACTCTCAGTCTCCATGGGAACCTGTCACACTCTCAGTCTCCATGGGATCTTGTCACACTCTCAGTCTACATGGGAACGTGTCACACCATCAGTCACCATGGGAACTTGTCACACTCTCAGTCTACAAGGGAACTTGTCGCACTCTTAGTCTCCATGGATGGGGAACTTGTCGCACTCTCAGTCTCCATGGGAACTTGTCACACTCTCAGTCTACATGGGAACATGTCACACTCTCAGTCTACATGGGAATTTGTCACACGCTCAGTCTCCATGGGGACTTGTCACACTCTCGGTCTCCATGGGAACTTGTCACACTCTCGGTCTCCAAGGGAACTTGTCACACTCTCAGTCTCCATGGGAACATGTCACACTCTCTGTCTCCATGGGAACTTGTCACACTCTCAGTCTACATGGGAACTTGTCACACTCTCAGTCTACATGAGAACTTGTCACACTCTCAGTCTCCATGGGAAATTGTCACCCTCTCAGTCTCCATGGGAACTTGTCACACTCCCAGTCTACATGGGAACTTGTCACACTCTCAGTCTACATGGGAACCTGTCACACTCTCAGTCTCCATGGAAACTTGTCACACTCTCAGTCTACATGGGAACCTGTCACACCATCAGACTCCATGGGAACTTGTCACACTCTCAGTCTACAAGGGAACTTGTCGCACTCTTAGTCTCCATGGATGGGGAACTTGTCGCACTCTCAGTCTCCATTGGAACTTGTCACACTCTCAGTCTCCATGGGAACTTGTCACACTCTCGGTCTCCATGGGAACTTGTCACACTCTAGGTCTCCATGGAAACTTGTCACACTCTCAGTCTCCATGGGAACTTGTCACACTCTCAGTCTCAATGGGAACTTGTCACACTCTCAGTCTACATGGAAACCTGTCTCACCATTAGTCTCCATGGGAACTTGTCACACTCTCAGTCTACAAGGGAACTTGTCGCACTCTTAGTCTCCATGGATAGAGAACTTGTCGCACTCTCAGTCTCCATGGAAACTTGTCAGACTCTCAGTCTACATGGGAACTTGTCACACTCTCAGTCTACATCGGAATTTGTCACACACTCAGTCTCCATGGGAACTTGTCACACTCTCGGTCTCCATGGGAACTTGTCACGCTCTCGGTCTCCAAGGGAACTTGTCACACTCTAGGTATCCATGGAAACTTGTCACACTCTCAGTCTCCATGGGAATTTGTCACACGCTCAGTCTCCATGGGAACTTGTCACACTCTCGGTCTCCATGGGAACTTGTCACACTTTAGTTCTCCATGGGAACTTGTCACACTCTAGGTCTCCATGGAAACTTGTCACACTCTCAGTCTCCATGGGAACTTGTCACACTCTCAGTCTCCATGGGAACTTGTCACACTCTCAGTCTACTTGGGAACTTGTCACACTTTCAGTCTACATGGGAGCTTCTCACACTCTCAGTCTCCACGGGAACATGTCACACTCTCAGTCTCCTTGGGAACTTGTCACACTTTCAGTCTACACGGGAGCTTCTCACACTCTCAGTCTCCACGGGAACATGTCACACTCTCAGTCTCCACGGGAACTTGTCACACCCTCAGTCTCCATGGGAACTTGTCACACTTTCAGTCTCCGTGAGAACTTCTCACACTCTAAGTCTCCATGGGAACTTGTCAGGCGCTCAGACTCCATGGGAACTTGTCACACTCTCAGTCTACATGGGAACTTGTCACACTCTCAGTCTACATGGGAACCTGTCACACTCTCAGTCTCCATGGAAACTTGTCACACTCTCAGTCTCCATGGGAACCTGTCACACGCTCAGTCTCCATGGGAACTTGTCACACTCTCAGTCTACATGGGAACTTGTCACACTCTCAGTCTACATGGGAATTTGTCACACGCTCAGTCTCCATGGGAACTTGTCACACTCTCGGTCTCCATGGGAACTTGTCACACTCTAGGTCTCCATGGAAACTTGTCACACTCTCAGTCTCCATGGGAACTTGTCACACTCTCAGTCTCCATGGGAACTTGTCACACTCTCAGTCTACTTGGGAACTTGTCACACTTTCAGTCTACATGGGAGCTTCTCACACTCTCAGTCTCCACGGGAACATGTCACACTCTCAGTCTCCATGGGAACATGTCACACTTTCAGTCTACACGGGAGCTTCTCACACTCTCAGTCTCCACGGGAACATGTCACACTCTCAGTCTCTACGGGAACTTGTCACACCCTCAGTCTCCATGGGAACTTGTCACACTTTCAGTCTCCGTGAGAACTTCTCACACTCGAAGTCTCCAAGGGAACTTGTCAGGCGCTCAGACTCCATGGGAACTTGTCACACTCTCAGTCTCCATGGAAACTTGTCACACTCTCAGTCTCCATGGGAACCTGTCACACTCTCAGTCTCCATGGGAACTTGTCACACTCTCAGTCTACATGGGAACGTGTCACACCATCAGTCACCATGGGAACTTGTCACACTCTCAGTCTACAAGGGAACTTGTCGCACTCTTAGTCTCCATGGATGGGGAACTTGTCGCACTCTCAGTCTCCATGGGAACTTGTCACACTCTCAGTCTACAAGGGAACTTGTCGCACTCTTAGTCTCCATGGATGGGGAACTTGTCGCACTCTCAGTCTCCATGGGAACTTGTCACACTCTCAGTCTACATGGGAACTTGTCACACTCTCAGTCTACATGGGAATTTGTCACATGCTCAGGCTCCATGGGAACTTGTCACACTCTCGGTCTCCATGGGAACTTGTCACACTCTAGGTCTCCATGGAAACTTGTCACACTCTGAGTCTTCATGGGAACTTGTCACACTCTCAGTCTCAATGGGATCTTGTCACACTCTCAGTCTACTTGGGAACTTGTCACACTCTCAGTCTACATGGGAACCTGTCACACCATCAGTCTCCATGGGAACTTGTCACACTCTCAGTCTACAAGGGAACTTGTCGCACTCTTAGTCTCCATCGATAGGGAACTTGTCGCACTCTCAGTCTCCATGGGAACTTGTCAGACTCTCAGTCTACATGGGAACTTGTCACACTCTCAGTCTACATGGGAATTTGTCACACGCTCAGTCTCCATGGGAACTTGTCACACTCTCGGTCTCCATGGGAACTTGTCACGCTCTCGGTCTCCAAGGGAACTTGTCACACTCTAGGTATCCATGGAAACTTGTCACACTCTCAGTCTCCATGGGAATTTGTCACACGCTCAGTCTCCATGGGAACTTGTCACACTCTCGGTCTCCATGGGAACTTGTCACACTCCAGGTCTCCATGGAAACTTGTCACACTCTCAGTCTCCATGGGAACTTGTCACACTCTCAGTCTCCATGGGAACTTGTCACACTCTCAGTCTAATTGGGAACTTGTCACACTTTCAGTCTACATGGGAGCTTCTCACACTCTCAGTCTCCACGGGAACATGTCACACTCTCAGTCTCCTTGGGAACTTGTCACACTTTCAGTCTACACGGGAGCTTCTCACACTCGCAGTCTCCACGGGAACATGTCACACTCTCAGTCTCCACGGGAACTTGTCACACCCTCAGTCTCCATGGGAACTTGTCACACTTTCAGTCTCCGTGAGAACTTCTCACACTCTAAGTCTCCATGGGAACTTGTCAGGCGCTCAGACTCCATGGGAACTTGTCACACTCTCAGTCTACATGGGAACTTCTCACACTCTCAGTCTACATGGGAACCTGTCACATTCTCAGTCTCCATGGAAACTTGTCACACTCTCAGTCTCCATGGGAACCTGTCACACTCTCAGTCTCCATGGGAACTTGTCACACTCTCAGTCTACATGGGAACGTGTCACACCATCAGTCACCATGGGAACTTGTCACACTCTCAGTCTACAAGGGAACTTGTCGCACTCTTAGTCTCCATGGATGGGGAACTTGTCGCACTTTCAGTCAACATGGGAACTTGTCACACTCTGAGTCTCCATGGAAACTTGTCACACTCTCAGTCTCCATGGGAATTTGTCACACGCTCAGTCTCCATGGGAACTTGTCACACTCTCGGTCTCCATGGGAACTTGTCACACTCCAGGTCTCCATGGAAACTTGTCACACTCTCAGTCTCCATGGGAACTTGTCACACTCTCAGTCTCCATGGGAACTTGTCACACTCTCAGTCTACTTGGGAACTTGTCACAAATTCAGTCTACATGGGAGCTTCTCACACTCTCAGTCTCCACGGGAACATGTCACACTCTCAGTCTCCTTGGGAACTTGTCACACTTTCAGTCTACACGGGAGCTTCTCACACTCTCAGTCTCCACGGGAACATGTCACACTCTCAGTCTCCACGGGAACTTGTCACACCCTCAGTCTCCATGGGAACTTGTCACACTTTCAGTCTCCGTGAGAACTTCTCACACTCTAAGTCTCCATGGGAACTTGTCAGGCGCTCAGACTCCATGGGAACTTGTCACACTCTCAGTCTACATGGGAACCTGTCACACTCTCAGTCTCCATGGAAACCTGTCACACTCTCAGTCTCCATGGGAACCTGTCACACTCTCAGTCTCCATGGGAACTTGTCACACTCTCAGTCTACATGGGAACGTGTCACACCATCAGTCACCATGGAAACTTGTCACACTCTCAGTCTACAAGGGAACTTGTCGCACTCTTAGTCTCCATGGATGGGGAACTTGTCGCACTCTCAGTCTCCATTGGAACTTGTCACACTCTCAGTCTACATGGGAACATGTCACATTCTCAGTCTACTTGGGAACTTGTCACACTTTCAGTCTACATGGGAGCTTCTCACACTCTCAGTCTCCACGGGAACATGTCACACTCTCAGTCTCCACGGGAACTTGTCACACTCTCAGTCTCCATGGGAACTTGTCACACTCTCAGTCTCCGTGGGAACTTGTCACACTCTCGGTCTACATGGGAACTTGTCACACTCTCAGTCTCCATGAGAACTTGTCACACTCTCAGTCCACATGAGAACTTGTCACAATGTCAGTCTCCATGGAAACTTGTCACACTTTCAGTCAACATGGGAACTTGTCACACTCTGAGTCTCCATGGAAACTTGTCACACTCTCAGTCTCCATGGGAACATGTCACACTCTCAGTCTCCATGGGAACTTGTCACACTCTCAGTCTACATGGGAACTTGTCACACTCTCAGTCTACATGAGAACTTGTCACACTCTCAGTCTTCATGGGAAATTGTCACCCTCTCAGTCTCCATGGGAACTTGTCACACTCTCAGTCTACATGGGAACCTGTCACACTCTCAGTCTCCATGGGAACTTGTCACACTCTCAGTCTACAAGGGAACTTGTCGCACTCTTAGTCTCCATGGATGGGGAACTTGACGCACTCTCAGTCTCCATGGGAACTTGTCACACTCTCAGTCTCCATGGGAACTTGTCACACTCTCGGTCTCCATGGGAACTTGTCACACTCTAGGTCTCCATGGAAACTTGTCACACTCTCAGTCTCCATGGGAACTTGTCACACTCTCAGTCTCAATGGGAACTTGTCACACTCTCAGTCTACATGGAAACCTGTCACACCATTAGTCTCCATGGATAGAGAACTTGTCGCACTCTCAGTCTCCATGGAAACTTGTCAGACTCTCAGTCTACATGGGAACTTGTCACACTCTCAGTCTACATCGGAATTTGTCACACACTCAGTCTCCATGGGAACTTGTCACACTCTCGGTCTCCATGGGAACTTGTCACGCTCTCGGTCTCCAAGGGAACTTGTCACACTCGAGGTATCCATGGAAACTTGTCACACTCTCAGTCTCCATGGGAATTTGTCACACGCTCAGTCTCCATGGGAACTTGTCACACTCTCGGTCTCCATGGGAACTTGTCACACTTTAGTTCTCCATGGGAACTTGTCACACTCTAGGTCTCCATGGAAACTTGTCACACTCTCAGTCTCCATGGGAACTTGTCACACTCTCAGTCTCCATGGGAACTTGTCACACTCTCAGTCTACTTGGGAACTTGTCACACTTTCAGTCTACATGGGAGCTTCTCACACTCTCAGTCTCCACGGGAACATGTCACACTCTCAGTCTCCTTGGGAACTTGTCACACTTTCAGTCTACACGGGAGGTTCTCACACTCTCAGTCTCCACGGGAACATGTCACACTCTCAGTCTCCACGGGAACTTGTCACACCCTCAGTCTCCATGGGAACTTGTCACACTTTCAGTCTCCGTGAGAACTTCTCACACTCTCAGTCTACATGGGAACTTGTCACACTCTCAGTCTACATGGGAATCTGTCACCCTCTCAGTCTCCATGGAAACTTGTCACACTCTCAGTCTCCATGGGAACCTGTCACACGCTCAGTCTCCATGGGAACTTGTCACACTCTCAGTCTACATGGGAACTTGTCACACTCTCAGTCTACATGGGAATTTGTCACACGCTCAGTCTCCATGGGAACTTGTCACACTCTCGGTCTCCATGGGAACTTGTCACACTCTAGGTCTCCATGGAAACTTGTCACACTCTCAGTCTCCATGGAAACTTGTCACACTCTCAGTCTCCATGGAAACTTGTCACACTCTCAGTCTCCATGGGAACCTGTCACACGCTCAGTCTCCATGGGAACTTGTCACACTTTCAGTCTCCGTGAGAACTTCTCACACTCGAAGACTCCAAGGGAACTTGTCAGGTGCTCAGACTCCATGGGAACTTGTCACACTCTCAGTCTACATGGGAACTTGTCACACTCTCAGTCTACATGGGAACCTGTCACACTCTCAGTCTCCATGGAAACTTGTCACACTCTCAGTCTCCATGGGAACCTGTCACACTCTCAGTCTCCATGGGAACTTGTCACACTCTCAGTCTACATGGGAACGTGTCACACCATCAGTCACCATGGGAACTTGTCACACTCTCAGTCTACAAGGGAACTTGTCGCACTCTTAGTCTCCATGGATGGGGAACTTGTCGCACTCTCAGTCTCCATGGGAACTTGTCACACTCTCAGTCTACAAGGGAACTTGTCGCACTCTTAGTTTCCATGGATGGGGAACTTGTCGCACTCTCAGTCTCCATGGGAACTTGTCACACTCTCAGTCTACATGGGAACTTGTCACACTCTCAGTCTACATGGGAATTTGTCACATGCTCAGTCTCCATGGGAACTTGTCACACTCTCGGTCTCCATGGGAACTTGTCACACTCTAGGTCTCCATGGAAACTTGTCACACTCTGAGTCTTCATGGGAACTTGTCACACTCTCAGTCTCAATGGGAACTTGTCACACTCTCAGTCTACTTGGGAACTTGTCACACTCTCAGTCTACATGGGAACCTGTCACACCATCAGTCTCCATGGGAACTTGTCACACTCTCAGTCTACAAGGGAACTTGTCGCACTCTTAGTCTCCATGGATAGGGAACTTGTCGCACTCTCAGTCTCCATGGGAACTTGTCAGACTCTCAGTCTACATGGAAACTTGTCACACTCTCAGTCTCCATGGGAACCTGTCACACGCTCAGTCTCCATGGGAACTTGTCACACTCTCAGTCTACATGGGAACTTGTCACATTCTCAGTCTACATGGGAATTTGTCACACGCTCAGTCTCCATGGGAACTTGTCACACTCTCGGTCTCCATGGGAACTTGTCACACTCTAGGTCTCCATGGAAACTTGTCACACTCTCAGTCTCCATGGGAACTTGTCACACTCTCAGTCTACTTGGGAACTTGTCACACTTTCAGTCTACATGGGAGCTTCTCACACTCTCAGTCTCCACGGGAACATGTCACACTCTCAGTCTCCTTGGGAACATGTCACACTTTCAGTCTACACGGGAGCTTCTCACACTCTCAGTCTCCACGGGAACATGTCACACTCTCAGTCTCTACGGGAACTTGTCACACCCTCAGTCTCCATGGGAACTTGTCACACTTTCAGTCTCCGTGAGAACTTCTCACACTCGAAGACTCCAAGGGAACTTGTCAGGTGCTCAGACTCCATGGGAACTTGTCACACTCTCAGTCTACATGGGAACTTGTCACACTCTCAGTCTACATGGGAACCTGTCACACTCTCAGTCTCCATGGAAACTTGTCACACTCTCAGTCTCCATGGGAACCTGTCACACTCTCAGTCTCCATGGGAACTTGTCACACTCTCAGTCTACATGGGAACGTGTCACACCATCAGTCACCATGGGAACTTGTCACACTCTCAGTCTACAAGGGAACTTGTCGCACTCTTAGTCTCCATGGATGGGGAACTTGTCGCACTCTCAGTCTCCATGGGAACTTGTCACACTCTCAGTCTACAAGGGAACTTGTCGCACTCTTAGTTTCCATGGATGGGGAACTTGTCGCACTCTCAGTCTCCATGGGAACTTGTCACACTCTCAGTCTACATGGGAACTTGTCACACTCTCAGTCTACATGGGAATTTGTCACATGCTCAGTCTCCATGGGAACTTGTCACACTCTCGGTCTCCATGGGAACTTGTCACACTCTAGGTCTCCATGGAAACTTGTCACACTCTGAGTCTTCATGGGAACTTGTCACACTCTCAGTCTCAATGGGAACTTGTCACACTCTCAGTCTACTTGGGAACTTGTCACACTCTCAGTCTACATGGGAACCTGTCACACCATCAGTCTCCATGGGAACTTGTCACACTCTCAGTCTACAAGGGAACTTGTCGCACTCTTAGTCTCCATGGATAGGGAACTTGTCGCACTCTCAGTCTCCATGGGAACTTGTCAGACTCTCAGTCTACATGGGAACTTGTCACACTCTCAGTCTACATGGGAATTTGTCACACGCTCAGTCTCCATGGGAACTTGTCGCACTCTCGGTCTCCATGGAAACTTGTCACGCTCTCGGTCTCCAAGGGAACTTGTCACACTCTAGGTATCCATGGAAACTTGTCACACTCTCAGTCTCCATGGGAACTTGTCACACTCTCGGTCTCCATGGGAACTTGTCACACTCCAGGTCTCCATGGAAACTTGTCACACTCTCAGTCTCCATCGGAACTTGTCACACTCTCAGTCTCCATGGGAACTTGTCACACTCTCAGTCTAATTGGGAACTTGTCACACTTTCAGTCTACATGGGAGCTTCTCACACTCTCAGTCTCCACGGGAACATGTCACACTCTCAGTCTCCTTGGGAACTTGTCACACTTTCAGTCTACACGGGAGCTTCCACACTCGCAGTCTCCACGGGTACATGTCACACTCTCAGTCTCCACGGGAACTTGTCACACCCTCAGTCTCCATGGGAACTTGTCACACTTTCAGTCTCCGTGAGAACTTCTCACACTCTAAGTCTCCATGGGAACTTGTCAGGCGCTCAGACTCCATGGGAACTTGTCACACTCTCAGTCTACATGGGAACCTGTCACACTCTCAGTCTCCATGGAAACTTGTCACACTCTCAGTCTCCATGGGAACCTGTCACACTCTCAGTCTCCATGGGAACTTGTCACACTCTCAGTCTACATGGGAACGTGTCACACCATCAGTCACCATGGAAACTTGTCACACTCTCAGTCTACAAGGGAACTTGTCGCACTCTTAGTCTCCATGGATGGGGAACTTGTCGCACTCTCAGTCTCCATTGGAACTTGTCACACTCTCAGTCTACATGGGAACATGTCACACTCTCAGTCTACATGGGAATTTGTCACACACTCAGTCTCCATGGGGACTTGTCACACTCTCGGTCTCCATGGGAACTTGTCACACACTTGGTCTCCAAGGGAACTTGTCACACTCTCAGTCTCCATGGGAACTTGTCACACTCTCAGTCTACTTGGGAACTTGTCACACTTTCAGTCTACATGGGAGCTTCTCACACTCTCAGTCTCCACGGGAACATGTCACACTCTCAGTCTCCACGGGAACTTGTCACACCCTCAGTCTCCATGGGAACTTCTCACACTCTCAGTCTCCGTGGTAACTTGTCACACTCTCGGTCTACATGGGAACTTGTCACACTCTCAGTCTCCATGAGAACTTGTCACACTCTCAGTCCACATGAAAACTTGTCACAATGTCAGTCTCCATGGAAACTTGTCACACTTTCAGTCAACATGGGAACTTGTCACACTCTGAGTCTCCATGGAAACTTGTCACACTCTCAGTCTCCATGGGAACATGTCACACTCTCAGTCTCCATGGGAACTTGTCACACTCTCAGTCTACATGGGAACTTGTCACACTCTCAGTCTACATGAGAACTTGTCACACTCTCAGTATTCATGGGAAATTGTCACCCTCTCAGTCTCCATGGGAACTTGTCACACTCTCAGTCTACATGGGAACCTGTGACACTCTCAGTCTCCATGGGAACCTGTCACACTCTCAGTCTACAAGGGAACTTGTCGCACTCTTAGTCTCCATGGATGGGGAACTTGACGCACTCTCAGTCTCCATGGGAACTTGTCACACTCTCAGTCTACATGGGAACTTGTCACACTCTCAGTCTACATGGGAATTTGTCACACGCTCAGTCTCCATGGGAACTTGTCACACTCTCGGTCTCCATGGGAACTTGTCACACTCTAGGTCTCCATGGAAACTTGTCACACTCTCAGTCTCCATGGGAACTTGTCACACTCTCAGTCTCCATGGGAACTTGTCACACTCTCAGTCTACTTGGGAACTTGTCACACTCTCAGTCGACATGGGAACCTGTTACACCATCAGTCTCCATTGGAACTTGTCACACTCTCAGTCTTCAAGGGAACTTGTCGCACTCTTGGTATCCATGGATGGGGAACTTGTCGCACTCTCAGTCTCCATGGGAACTTGTCAGACTGTCAGTCTACATGGGAACTTGTCACACTCTCAGTCTACATGGGAACCTGTCACACTCTCAGTCTCCATGGAAACTTGTCACACTCTCAGTCTCCATGGGAACCTGTCACACTCTCAGTCTCCATGGGAACTTGTCACACTCTCAGTCTACATGGGAACTTCTCACACTCTCAGTCTCCATGGGAACTTGTCACACTCTCGGTCTCCATGGGAACTTGTCACACTCTAGGTCTCCATGGAAACTTGTCACACTCTCAGTCTCCATGGGAACTTGTCACACTCTCAGTCTACATGGGAGCTTCTCACACTCTCAGTCTCCACGGGAACATGTCACACTCTCAGTCTCCATGGGAACTTGTCACACTTTCAGTCTACACGGGAGCTTCTCACACTCTCAGTCTCCACGGGAACATGTCACACTCTCAGTCTCCACGGGAACTTGTCACACCCTCAGTCTCCATGGGAACTTGTCACACTTTCAGTCTCCGTGAGAACTTCTCACACTCGAAGTCTCCATGGGAACTTGTCAGGCGCTCAGACTCCATGGGAACTTGTCACACTCTCAGTCTACATGGGAACTTGTCACACTCTCAGTCTACATGGGAACCTGTCACACTCTCTGTCTGCATGGAAACTTGTCACACTCTCAGTCTCCATGGGAACCTGTCACACTCTCAGTGTCCATGGGAACTTGTCACACTCTCAGTCTACATGGGAACGTGTCACACCATCAGTCACCATGGGAACTTGTCACACTCTCAGTCTACAAGGGAACTTGTCGCACTCTTAGTCTCCATGGATGGGGAACTTGTCGCACTCTCAGTCTCCATGGGAACTTGTCAGACTCTCAGTCTACATGGGAACTTGTCACACTGTCAGTCTACATGGGAATTTGTCACACGCTCAGTCTCCATGGGAACTTGTCACACTCTCGGTCTCCATGGGAACTTGTCACGCTCTCGGTCTCCAAGGGAACTTGTCACACTCTAGGTATCCATGGAAACTTGTCACACTCTCAGTCTCCATGGGAATTTGTCACACGCTCAGTCTCCATGGGAACTTGTCACACTCTCGGTCTCCATGGGAACTTGAAACACTCTAGGTCTCCATGGGAACTTGTCACACTCTAGGTCTCCATGGAAACTTGTCACACTCTCAGTCTCCATGGGAACTTGTCACACTCTCAGTCTCCATGGGAACTTGTCACACTCTCAGTCTACATGGGAACTTGTCACACTCTCAGTCTACATGGGAATTTGTCACATGCTCAGTCTCCATGGGAACTTGTCACACTCTCGGTCTCCATGGGAACTTGTCACACTCTAGGTCTCCATGGAAACTTGTCACACTCTGAGTCTTCATGGGAACTTGTCACACTCTCAGTCTCAATGGGAACTTGTCACACTCTCAGTCTACTTGGGAACTTGTCACACTCTCAGTCTACATGGGAACCTGTCACACCATCAGTCTCCATGGGAACTTGTCACACTCTCAGTCTACAAGGGAACTTGTCGCACTCTTAGTCTCCATGGATAGGGAACTTGTCGCACTCTCAGTCTCCATGGGAACTTGTCAGACTCTCAGTCTACATGGGAACTTGTCACACTCTCAGTCTACATGGGAATTTGTCACACGCTCAGTCTCCATGGGAACTTGTCGCACTCTCGGTCTCCATGGAAACTTGTCACGCTCTCGGTCTCCAAGGGAACTTGTCACACTCTAGGTATCCATGGAAACTTGTCACACTCTCAGTCTCCATGGGAATTTGTCACACGCTCAGTCTCCATGGGAACTTGTCACACTCTCGGTCTCCATGGGAACTTGTCACACTCCAGGTCTCCATGGAAACTTGTCACACTCTCAGTCTCCATGGGAACTTGTCACACTCTCAGTCTCCATGGGAACTTGTCACACTCTCAGTCTAATTGGGAACTTGTCACACTTTCAGTCTACATGGGAGCTTCTCACACTCTCAGTCTCCACGGGAACATGTCACACTCTCAGTCTCCTTGGGAACTTGTCACACTTTCAGTCTACACGGGAGCTTCCACACTCGCAGTCTCCACGGGTACATGTCACACTCTCAGTCTCCACGGGAACTTGTCACACCCTCAGTCTCCATGGGAACTTGTCACACTTTCAGTCTCCGTGAGAACTTCTCACACTCTAAGTCTCCATGGGAACTTGTCAGGCGCTGAGACTCCATGGGAACTTGTCACACTCTCAGTCTACATGGGAACCTGTCACACTCTCAGTCTCCATGGAAACTTGTCACACTCTCAGTCTCCATGGGAACCTGTCACACTCTCAGTCTCCATGGGAACTTGTCACACTCTCAGTCTACATGGGAACGTGTCACACCATCAGTCACCATGGAAACTTGTCACACTCTCAGTCTACAAGGGAACTTGTCGCACTCTTAGTCTCCATGGATGGGGAACTTGTCGCACTCTCAGTCTCCATTGGAACTTGTCACACTCTCAGTCTACATGGGAACATGTCACACTCTCAGTCTACATGGGAATTTGTCACACACTCAGTCTCCATGGGGACTTGTCACACTCTCGGTCTCCATGGGAACTTGTCACACACTTGGTCTCCAAGGGAACTTGTCACACTCTCAGTCTCCATGGGAACTTGTCACACTCTCAGTCTACTTGGGAACTTGTCACACTTTCAGTCTACATGGGAGCTTCTCACACTCTCAGTCTCCACGGGAACATGTCACACTCTCAGTCTCCACGGGAACTTGTCACACCCTCAGTCTCCATGGGAACTTCTCACACTCTCAGTCTCCGTGGTAACTTGTCACACTCTCGGTCTACATGGGAACTTGTCACACTCTCAGTCTCCATGAGAACTTGTCACACTCTCAGTCCACATGAAAACTTGTCACAATGTCAGTCTCCATGGAAACTTGTCACACTTTCAGTCAACATGGGAACTTGTCACACTCTGAGTCTCCATGGAAACTTGTCACACTCTCAGTCTCCATGGGAACATGTCACACTCTCAGTCTCCATGGGAACTTGTCACACTCTCAGTCTACATGGGAACTTGTCACACTCTCAGTCTACATGAGAACTTGTCACACTCTCAGTATTCATGGGAAATTGTCACCCTCTCAGTCTCCATGGGAACTTGTCACACTCTCAGTCTACATGGGAACCTGTGACACTCTCAGTCTCCATGGGAACCTGTCACACTCTCAGTCTACAAGGGAACTTGTCGCACTCTTAGTCTCCATGGATGGGGAACTTGACGCACTCTCAGTCTCCATGGGAACTTGTCACACTCTCAGTCTACATGGGAACTTGTCACACTCTCAGTCTACATGGGAATTTGTCACACGCTCAGTCTCCATGGGAACTTGTCACACTCTCGGTCTCCATGGGAACTTGTCACACTCTAGGTCTCCATGGAAACTTGTCACACTCTCAGTCTCCATGGGAACTTGTCACACTCTCAGTCTCCATGGGAACTTGTCACACTCTCAGTCTACTTGGGAACTTGTCACACTCTCAGTCGACATGGGAACCTGTTACACCATCAGTCTCCATTGGAACTTGTCACACTCTCAGTCTTCAAGGGAACTTGTCGCACTCTTGGTATCCATGGATGGGGAACTTGTCGCACTCTCAGTCTCCATGGGAACTTGTCAGACTGTCAGTCTACATGGGAACTTGTCACACTCTCAGTCTACATGGGAACCTGTCACACTCTCAGTCTCCATGGAAACTTGTCACACTCTCAGTCTCCATGGGAACCTGTCACACTCTCAGTCTCCATGGGAACTTGTCACACTCTCAGTCTACATGGGAACTTCTCACACTCTCAGTCTCCATGGGAACTTGTCACACTCTCGGTCTCCATGGGAACTTGTCACACTCTAGGTCTCCATGGAAACTTGTCACACTCTCAGTCTCCATGGGAACTTGTCACACTCTCAGTCTACATGGGAGCTTCTCACACTCTCAGTCTCCACGGGAACATGTCACACTCTCAGTCTCCATGGGAACTTGTCACACTTTCAGTCTACACGGGAGCTTCTCACACTCTCAGTCTCCACGGGAACATGTCACACTCTCAGTCTCCACGGGAACTTGTCACACCCTCAGTCTCCATGGGAACTTGTCACACTTTCAGTCTCCGTGAGAACTTCTCACACTCGAAGTCTCCATGGGAACTTGTCAGGCGCTCAGACTCCATGGGAACTTGTCACACTCTCAGTCTACATGGGAACTTGTCACACTCTCAGTCTACATGGGAACCTGTCACACTCTCTGTCTGCATGGAAACTTGTCACACTCTCAGTCTCCATGGGAACCTGTCACACTCTCAGTGTCCATGGGAACTTGTCACACTCTCAGTCTACATGGGAACGTGTCACACCATCAGTCACCATGGGAACTTGTCACACTCTCAGTCTACAAGGGAACTTGTCGCACTCTTAGTCTCCATGGATGGGGAACTTGTCGCACTCTCAGTCTCCATGGGAACTTGTCAGACTCTCAGTCTACATGGGAACTTGTCACACTGTCAGTCTACATGGGAATTTGTCACACGCTCAGTCTCCATGGGAACTTGTCACACTCTCGGTCTCCATGGGAACTTGTCACGCTCTCGGTCTCCAAGGGAACTTGTCACACTCTAGGTATCCATGGAAACTTGTCACACTCTCAGTCTCCATGGGAATTTGTCACACGCTCAGTCTCCATGGGAACTTGTCACACTCTCGGTCTCCATGGGAACTTGTCACACTCTAGGTCTCCATGGGAACTTGTCACACTCTAGGTCTCCATGGAAACTTGTCACACTCTCAGTCTCCATGGGAACTTGTCACACTCTCAGTCTCCATGGGAACTTGTCACACTCTCAGACTACTTGGGAACTTGTCACACTTTCAGTCTACATGGGAGCTTCTCACACTCTCAGTCTCCACGGGAACATGTCACACTCTCAGTCTCCTTGGGAACTTGTCACACTTTCAGTCTACACGGGAGCTTCTCACACTCTCAGTCTCCACGGGAACATGTCACACTCTCAGTCTCCACGGGAACTTGTCACACCCTCAGTCTCCATGGGAACTTGTCACACTTTTAGTCTCCGTGAGAACTTCTCACACTCTAAGTCTCCATGGGAACTTGTCAGGCGCTCAGACTCCATGGGAACTTGTCACACTCTCAGTCTACATGGGAACTTGTCACACTCTCAGCCTACATGGGAACCTGTCACACTCTCAGTCTCCATGGAAACTTGTCACACTGTCAGTCTCCATGGGAACCTGTCACACGCTCAGTCTCCATGGGAACTTGTCACACTCTCAGTCTACATGGGAACTTGTCACACTCTCAGTCTACATGGGAATTTGTCACACGCTCAGTCTCCATGGGAACTTGTCACACTCTCGGTCTCCATGGGAACTTGTCACACTCTAGGTCTCCATGGAAACTTGTCACACTCTCAGTCTCCATGGGAACTTGTCACACTCTCAGTCTCCATGGGAACTTGTCACACTCTCAGTCTACTTGGGAACTTGTCACACTTTCAGTCTACATGGGAGCTTCTCACACTCTCAGTCTCCACGGGAACATGTCACACTCTCAGTCTCCATGGGAACATGTCACACTTTCAGTCTACACGGGAGCTTCTCACACTCTCAGTCTCCACGGGAACATGCCACACTCTCAGTCTCTACGGGAACTTGTCACACCCTCAGTCTCCATGGGAACTTGTCACACTTTCAGTCTCCGTGAGAACTTCTCACACTCGAAGTCTCCAAGGGAACTTGTCAGGCGCTCAGACTCCATGGGAACTTGTCACACTCTCAGTCTACATGGGAATTTGTCACACTCTCAGTCTACATGGGAACCTGTCAGGCGCTCAGACTCCATGGGAACTTGTCACACTCTCAGTCTACATGGGAACCTGTCACACTCTCAGTCTCCATGGAAACTTGTCACACTCTCAGTCTCCATGGGAACCTGTCACACTCTCAGTCTCCATGGGAACTTGTCACACTCTCAGTCTGCATGGAAACGTGTCACACCATCAGTCACCATGTGAACTTGTCACACTCTCAGTCTACAAGGGAACTTGTCGCACTCTTAGTCTCCATGGATGGGGAACTTGTCGCACTCTCAGTCTCCATGGGAACTTGTCACACTCTCAGTCTACATGGGAACATGTCACACTCTCAGTCTACATGGGAATTTGTCACACGCTCAGTCTCCATGGGGACTTGTCACACTCTCGGTCTCCATGGGAACTTGTCACACACTTGGTCTCCAAGGGAACTTGTCACACTCTCAGTCTCCATGGGAACTTGTCACACTCTCAGTCTACTTGGGAACTTGTCACACTTTCAGTCTACATGGGAGCTTCTCACACTCTCAGTCTCCACGGGAACATGTCACACTCTCAGTCTCCACGGGAACTTGTCACACCCTCAGTCTCCATGGGAACTTGTCACACTCTCAGTCTCCGTGGGAACTTGTCACACTCTCGGTCTACATGGGAACTTGTCATACTCTCAGTCTCCATGAGAACTTGTCACACTCTCAGTCCACATGAGAACTTGTCACAATGTCAGTCTCCATGGAAACTTGTCACACTTTCAGTCAACATGGGAACTTGTCACACTCTGAGTCTCCATGGAAACTTGTCACACTCTCGATGGGAACATGTCAAACTCTCAGTCTCCATGGGAACTTGTCACACTCTCAGTCTACATGGGAACTTGTCACACTCTCAGTCTACATGAGAACTTGTCACACTCTCAGTCTTCATGGGAAATTGTCACCCTCTCAGTCTCCATGGGAACTTGTCACACTCTCAGTCTACATGGGAACCTGTCACACTCTCAGTCTCCATGGGAACTTGTCACACTCTCAGTCTACAAGGGAACTTGTCGCACTCTTAGTCTCCATGGATGGGGAACTTGTCGCACTTTCAGTCTCCATGGGAACTTGTCACACTCTCAGTCTACATGGGAACTTGTCACACTCTCAGTCTCCATGGGAATTTGTCACACTCTCAGTCTCCATGGGAACTTGTCACACTCTCAGTCTACTTGGGAACTTGTCACACTCTCAGTCGACATGGGAACCTGTTACACCATCAGTCTCCATTGGAACTTGTCACACTCTCAGTCTTCAAGGGAACTTGTCGCACTCTTAGTCTCCATGGATGGGGAACTTGTCGCACTCTCAGTCTCCATGGGAACTTGTCAGACTGTCAGTCTACATGGGAACTTGTCACACTCTCAGTCTACATGGGAACCTGTCACACTCTCAGTCTCCATGGAAACTTGTCACACTCTCAGTCTCCATGGGAACCTGTCACACTCTCAGTCTCCATGGGAACTTGTCACACTCTCAGTCTACATGGGAACTTCTCACACTCTCAGTCTCCATGGGAACTTGTCACACTCTCGGTCTCCATGGGAACTTGTCACACTCTAGGTCTCCATGGAAACTTGTCACACTCTCAGTCTCCATGGGAACTTGTCACACTCTCAGTCTCCATGTGAACTTGTCACACTCTCATCTACTTGGGAACTTGTCACACTTTCAGTCTACATGGGAGCTTCTCACACTCTCAGTCTCCACGGGAACATGTCACACTCTCAGTCTCCATGGGAACTTGTCACACTTTCAGTCTCCACGGGAGCTTCTCACACTCTCAGTCTCCACGGGAACATGTCACACTCTCAGTCTCCACGGGAACTTGTCACACCCTCAGTCTCCATGGGAACTTGTCACACTTTCAGTCTCCGTGAGAACTTCTCACACTCTAAGTCTCCATGGGAACTTGTCAGGCGCTCAGACTCCATGGGAACTTGTCACACTCTCAGTCTGCATGGGAACTTGTCACACTCTCAGTCTACATGGGAACCTGTCACACTCTCAGTCTCCATGGAAACTTGTCACACTCTCAGTCTCCATGGGAACCTGTCACACGCTCAGTCTCCATGGGAACTTGTCACACTCTCAGTCTACATGGGAACTTGTCACACTCTCAGTCTACATGGGAATTTGTCACACGCTCAGTCTCCATGGGAACTTGTCACACTCTCGGTCTCCATGGGAACTTGTCACACTCTAGGTCTCCATGGAAACTTGTCACACTCTCAGTCTCCATGGGAACTTGTCACACTCTCAGTCTCCATGGGAACTTGTCACACTCTCAGTCTACTTGGGAACTTGTCACACTTTCAGTCTACATGGGAGCTTCTCACACTCTCAGTCTCCACGGGAACATGTCACACTCTCAGTCTCCATGGGAACATGTCACACTTTCAGTCTACACGGGAGCTTCTCACACTCTCAGTCTCCACGGGAACATGTCACACTCTCAGTCTCTACGGGAACTTGTCACACCCTCAGTCTCCATGGGAACTTGTCACACTTTCAGTCTCCGTGAGAACTTCTCACACTCGAAGTCTCCAAGGGAACTTGTCAGGCGCTCAGACTCCATGGGAACTTGTCAAACTCTCAGTCTACATGGGAACTTGTCACACTCTCAGTCTACATGGGAACCTGTCACACTCTCAGTCTCCATGGAAACTTGTCACACTCTCAGTCTCCATGGGAACCTGTCACACTCTCAGTCTCCATGGGAACTTGTCACACTCTCAGTCTACATGGGAACGTGTCACACCATCAGTCACCATGGGAACTTGTCACACTCTCAGTCTCCATGGGAACTTGTCACACTCTCAGTCTACAAGGGAACTTGTCGCACTCTTAGACTCCATGGATGGGGAACTTGTCGCACTCTCAGTCTCCATGGGAACTTGTCACACTCTCAGTCTACATGGGAACTTGTCACACTCTCAGTCTACATGGGAATTTGTCACATGCTCAGTCTTCATGGGAACTTGTCACACTCTCAGTCTCAATGGGAACTTGTCACACTCTCAGTCTACTTGGGAACTTGTCACACTCTCAGTCTACATGGGAACCTGTCACACCATCAGTCTCCATGGGAACTTGTCACACTCTCAGTCTACAAGGGAACTTGTCGCACTCTTAGTCTCCATGGATAGGGAACTTGTCGCACTCTCAGTCTCCATGGGAACTTGTCAGATTCTCAGTCTACATGGGAACTTGTCACACTCTCAGTCTACATGGGAATTTGTCACACGCTCAGTCTCCATGGGAACTTGTCACACTCTCGGTCTCCATGGGAACTTGTCACGCTCTCGGTCTCCAAGGGAACTTGTCACACTCTAGGTATCCATGGAAACTTGTCACACTCTCAGTCTCCATGGGAATTTGTCACACGCTCAGTCTCCATGGGAACTTGTCACACTCTCGGTCTCCATGGGAACTTGTCACACTCCAGGTCTCCATGGAAACTTGTCACACTCTCAGTCTCCATGGGAACTTGTCACACTTTCAGTCTAATTGGGAACTTGTCACACTTTCAGTCTACATGGGAGCTTCTCACACTCTCAGTCTCCACGGGAACATGTCACACTCTCAGTCTCCTTGGGAACTTGTCACACTTTCAGTCTACACGGGAGCTTCTCACACTCGCAGTCTCCAGGGGAACATGTCACACTCTCAGTCTCCACGGGAACTTGTCACACCCTCAGTCTCCATGGGAACTTGTCACACTTTCAGTCTCCGTGAGAACTTCTCACACTCTAAGTCTCCATGGGAACTTGTCAGGCGCTCAGACTCCATGGGAACTTGTCACACTCTCAGTCTACATGGGAACTTGTCACACTCTCAGTCTACATGGGAACCTGTCACATTCTCAGTCTCCATGGAAACTTGTCACACTCTCAGTCTCCATGGGAACCTGTCACACTCTCAGTTTCCATGGGAACTTGTCACACTCTCAGTCTACATGGGAACGTGTCACACCATCAGTCTCCATGGGAACTTGTCACACTTTCAGTCTCCGTGAGAACTTCTCACACTCTAAGTCTCCATGGGAACTTGTCAGGCGCTCAGACTCCATGGGAACTTGTCACACTCTCAGTCTACATGGGAACTTGTCACACTCTCAGTCTACATGGGAACCTGTCACACTCTCAGTCTCCATGGAAACTTGTCACACTCTCAGTCTCCATGGGAACCTGTCACACGCTCAGTCTCCATGGGAACTTGTCACACTCTCAGTCTACATGGGAACTTGTCACACTCTCAGTCTACATGGGAATTTGTCACACGCTCAGTCTCCATGGGAACTTGTCACACTCTCGGTCTCCATGGGAACTTGTCACACTCTAGGTCTCCATGGAAACTTGTCACACTCTCAGTCTCCATGGGAACTTGTCACACTCTCAGTCTCCATGGGAACTTGTCACACTCTCAGTCTACTTGGGAACTTGTCACACTTTCAGTCTACATGGGAGCTTCTCACACTCTCAGTCTCCACAGGAACATGTCACACTCTCAGTCTCCATGGGAACATGTCACACTTTCAGTCTACACGGGAGCTTCTCACACTCTCAGTCTCCACGGGAACATGTCACACTCTCAGTCTCTACGGGAACTTGTCACACCCTCAGTCTCCATGGGAACTTGTCACACTTTCAGTCTCCGTGAGAACTTCTCACACTCGAAGTCTCCAAGGGAACTTGTCAGGCGCTCAGACTCCATGGGAACTTGTCACACTCTCAGTCTACATGGGAACTTGTCACACTCTCAGTCTACATGGGAACCTGTCACACTCTCAGTCTCCATGGAAACTTGTCACACTCTCAGTCTCCATGGGAACCTGTCACACTCTCAGTCTCCATGGGAACTTGTCACACTCTCAGTCTACATGGGAACGTGTCACACCATCAGTCACCATGGGAACTTGTCACACTCTCAGTCTACAAGGGAACTTGTCGCACTCTTAGTCTCCATGGATGGGGAACTTGTCGCACTCTCAGTCTCCATGGGAACTTGTCACACTCTCAGTCTACAAGGGAACTTGTCGCACTCTTAGTCTCCATGGATGGGGAACTTGTCGCACTCTCAGTCTCCATGGGAACTTGTCACACTCTCAGTCTACATGGGAACTTGTCACACTCTCAGTCTACATGGGAATTTGTCACATGCTCAGTCTCCATGGGAACTTGTCGCACTCTCGGTCTCCATGGGAACTTGTCACACTCTAGGTCTCCATGGAAACTTGTCACACTCTGAGTCTTCATGGGAACTTGTCACACTCTCAGTCTCAATGGGAACTTGTCACACTCTCAGTCTACTTGGGAACTTGTCACACTCTCAGTCTACATGGGAACCTGTCACACCATCAGTCTCCATGGGAACTTGTCACACTCTCAGTCTACAAGGGAACTTGTCGCACTCTTAGTCTCCATGGATAGGGAACTTGTCGCACTCTCAGTCTCCATGGGAACTTGTCAGACTCTCAGTCTACATGGGAACTTGTCACACTCTCAGTCTACATGGGAATTTGTCACACGCTCAGTCTCCATGGGAACTTGTCACACTCTCGGTCTCCATGGGAACTTGTCACGCTCTCGGTCTCCAAGGGAACTTGTCACACTCTAGGTATCCATGGAAACTTGTCACACTCTCAGTCTCCATGGGAACTTGTCACACTCTCGGTCTCCATGGGAACTTGTCACACTCCAGGTCTCCATGGAAACTTGTCACACTCTCAGTCTCCATGGGAACTTGTCACACTCTCAGTCTCCATGGGAACTTGTCACACTCTCAGTCTAATTGGGAACTTGTCACACTTTCAGTCTACATGGGAGCTTCTCACACTCTCAGTCTCCACGGGAACATGTCACACTCTCAGTCTCCTTGGGAACTTGTCACACTTTCAGTCTACACGGGAGCTTCTCACACTCGCAGTCTCCGCGGGAACATGTCACACTCTCAGTCTCCACGGGAACTTGTCACACCCTCAGTCTCCATGGGAACTTGTCACACTTTCAGTCTCCGTGAGAACTTCTCACACTCTAAGTCTCCATGGGAACTTGTCAGGCGCTCAGACTCCATGGGAACTTGTCACACTCTCAGTCTACATGGGAACTTGTCACACTCTCAGTCTACATGGGAACCTGTCACATTCTCAGTCTCCATGGAAACTTGTCACACTCTCAGTCTCCATGGGAACCTGTCACACTCTCAGTCTCCATGGGAACTTGTCACACTCTCAGTCTACATGGGAACGTGTCACACCATCAGTCACCATGGGAACTTGTCACACTCTCAGTCTACAAGGGAACTTGTCGCACTCTTAGTCTCCATGGATGGGGAACTTGTCGCACTTTCAGTCAACATGGGAACTTGTCACACTCTGAGTCTCCATGGAAACTTGTCACACTCTCAGTCTCCATGGGAATTTGTCACACGCTCAGTCTCCATGGGAACTTGTCACACTCTCGGTCTCCATGGGAACTTGTCACACTCCAGGTCTCCATGGAAACTTGTCACACTCTCTGTCTCCATGGGAACTTGTCACACTCTCAGTCTCCATGGGAACTTGTCACACTCTCAGTCTACTTGGGAACTTGTCACAAATTCAGTCTACATGGGAGCTTCTCACACTCTCAGTCTCCACGGGAACATGTCACACTCTCAGTCTCCTTGGGAACTTGTCACACTTTCAGTCTACACGGGAGCTTCTCACACTCTCAGTCTCCACGGGAACATGTCACACTCTCAGTCTCCACGGGAACTTGTCACACCCTCAGTCTCCATGGGAACTTGTCACACTTTCAGTCTCCGTGAGAACTTCTCACACTCTAAGTCTCCATGGGAACTTGTCAGGCGCTCAGACTCCATGGGAACTTGTCACACTCTCAGTCTACATGGGAACCTGTCACACTCTCAGTCTCCATGGAAACTTGTCACACTCTCAGTCTCCATGGGAACCTGTCACACTCTCAGTCTCCATGGGAACTTGTCACACTCTCAGTCTACATGGGAACGTGTCACACCATCAGTCACCATGGAAACTTGTCACACTCTCAGTCTACAAGGGAACTTGTCGCACTCTTAGTCTCCATGGATGGGGAACTTGTCGCACTCTCAGTCTCCATTGGAACTTGTCACACTCTCAGTCTACATGGGAACCTGTCACACCATCAGTCTCCATGGGAACTTGTCACACTCTCAGTCTACAAGGGAACATGTCGCTCTCTTAGTCTCCATGGATGGGGAACTTGTCGCACTCTCAGTCTCCATTGGAACTTGTCACACTCTCAGTCTACATGGGAACCTGTCACACCATCAGTCTCCATTGGAACTTGTCACACTCTCAGTCTACATGGGAACCTGTCACACCATCAGTCTCCATGGGAACTTGTCAGACTCTCAGTCTACATGGGAACTTGTCACACTCTCAGTCTACATGGGAATTTGTCACACGCTCAGTCTCCATGGGAACTTGTCATACTCTTGGTCTCCATGGGAACTTGTCACGCTCTCGGTCTCCAAGGGAACTTGTCACACTCTAGGTATCCATGGAAACTTGTCACACTCTCAGTCTCCATGGGAATTTGTCACACGCTCAGTCTCCATGGGAACTTGTCACACTCTCGGTCTCCATGGGAACTTGTCACACTCTAGGTCTCCATGGAAACTTGTCACACTCTGAGTCTTCATGGGAACTTGTCACACTCTCAGTCTCAATGGGAACTTGTCACACTCTCAGTCTACTTGGGAACTTGTCACACTCTCAGTCTACATGGGAACCTGTCACACCATCAGTCTCCATGGGAACTTGTCACACTCTCAGTCTACAAGGGAACTTGTCGCACTCTTAGTCTCCATGGATAGGGAACTTGTCGCACTCTCAGTCTCCATGGGAACTTGTCAGACTCTCAGTCTACATGGGAACTTGTCACACTCTCAGTCTACATGGGAATTTGTCACACGCTCAGTCTCCATGGGAACTTGTCACACTCTCGGTCTCCATGGGAACTTGTCACGCTCTCGGTCTCCAAGGGAACTTGTCACACTCTAGGTATCCATGGAAACTTGTCACACTCTCAGTCTCCATGGGAATTTGTCACACGCTCAGTCTCCATGGGAACTTGTCACACTCTCGGTCTCCATGGGAACTTGTCACACTCCAGGTCTCCATGGAAACTTGTCACACTCTCAGTCTCCATGGGAACTTGTCACACTTTCAGTCTAATTGGGAACTTGTCACACTTTCAGTCTACATGGGAGCTTCTCACACTCTCAGTCTCCACGGGAACATGTCACACTCTCAGTCTCCTTGGGAACTTGTCACACTTTCAGTCTACACGGGAGCTTCTCACACTCGCAGTCTCCAGGGGAACATGTCACACTCTCAGTCTCCACGGGAACTTGTCACACCCTCAGTCTCCATGGGAACTTGTCACACTTTCAGTCTCCGTGAGAACTTCTCACACTCTAAGTCTCCATGGGAACTTGTCAGGCGCTCAGACTCCATGGGAACTTGTCACACTCTCAGTCTACATGGGAACTTGTCACACTCTCAGTCTACATGGGAACCTGTCACATTCTCAGTCTCCATGGAAACTTGTCACACTCTCAGTCTCCATGGGAACCTGTCACACTCTCAGTTTCCATGGGAACTTGTCACACTCTCAGTCTACATGGGAACGTGTCACACCATCAGTCTCCATGGGAACTTGTCACACTTTCAGTCTCCGTGAGAACTTCTCACACTCTAAGTCTCCATGGGAACTTGTCAGGCGCTCAGACTCCATGGGAACTTGTCACACTCTCAGTCTACATGGGAACTTGTCACACTCTCAGTCTACATGGGAACCTGTCACACTCTCAGTCTCCATGGGAACTTGTCACACTCTCAGTCTACATGGGAACTTGTCACACTCTCAGTCTACATGGGAATTTGTCACACGCTCAGTCTCCATGGGAACTTGTCACACTCTCGGTCTCCATGGGAACTTGTCACACTCTAGGTCTCCATGGAAACTTGTCACACTCTCAGTCTCCATGGGAACTTGTCACACTCTCAGTCTCCATGGGAACTTGTCACACTCTCAGTCTACTTGGGAACTTGTCACACTTTCAGTCTACATGGGAGCTTCTCACACTCTCAGTCTCCACGGGAACATGTCACACTCTCAGTCTCCATGGGAACATGTCACACTTTCAGTCTACACGGGAGCTTCTCACACTCTCAGTCTCCACGGGAACATGTCACACTCTCAGTCTCTACGGGAACTTGTCACACCCTCAGTCTCCATGGGAACTTGTCACACTTTCAGTCTCCGTGAGAACTTCTCACACTCGAAGTCTCCAAGGGAACTTGTCAGGCGCTCAGACTCCATGGGAACTTGTCACACTCTCAGTCTACATGGGAACTTGTCACACTCTCAGTCTACATGGGAACCTGTCACACTCTCAGTCTCCATGGAAACTTGTCACACTCTCAGTCTCCATGGGAACCTGTCACACTCTCAGTCTCCATGGGAACTTGTCACACTCTCAGTCTACATGGGAACGTGTCACACCATCAGTCACCATGGGAACTTGTCACACTCTCAGTCTACAAGGGAACTTGTCGCACTCTTAGTCTCCATGGATGGGGAACTTGTCGCACTCTCAGTCTCCATGGGAACTTGTCACACTCTCAGTCTACAAGGGAACTTGTCGCACTCTTAGTCTCCATGGATGGGGAACTTGTCGCACTCTCAGTCTCCATGGGAACTTGTCACACTCTCAGTCTACATGGGAACTTGTCACACTCTCAGTCTACATGGGAATTTGTCACATGCTCAGTCTCCATGGGAACTTGTCACACTCTCGGTCTCCATGGGAACTTGTCACACTCTAGGTCTCCATGGAAACTTGTCACACTCTGAGTCTTCATGGGAACTTGTCACACTCTCAGTCTCAATGGGAACTTGTCACACTCTCAGTCTACTTGGGAACTTGTCACACTCTCAGTCTACATGGGAACCTGTCACACCATCAGTCTCCATGGGAACTTGTCACACTCTCAGTCTACAAGGGAACTTGTCGCACTCTTAGTCTCCATGGATAGGGAACTTGTCGCACTCTCAGTCTCCATGGGAACTTGTCAGACTCTCAGTCTACATGGGAACTTGTCACACTCTCAGTCTACATGGGAATTTGTCACACGCTCAGTCTCCATGGGAACTTGTCACACTCTCGGTCTCCATGGGAACTTGTCACGCTCTCGGTCTCCAAGGGAACTTGTCACACTCTAGGTATCCATGGAAACTTGTCACACTCTCAGTCTCCATGGGAACTTGTCACACTCTCGGTCTCCATGGGAACTTGTCACACTCCAGGTCTCCATGGAAACTTGTCACACTCTCAGTCTCCATGGGAACTTGTCACACTCTCAGTCTCCATGGGAACTTGTCACACTCTCAGTCTAATTGGGAACTTGTCACACTTTCAGTCTACATGGGAGCTTCTCACACTCTCAGTCTCCACGGGAACATGTCACACTCTCAGTCTCCTTGGGAACTTGTCACACTTTCAGTCTACACGGGAGCTTCTCACACTCGCAGTCTCCGCGGGAACATGTCACACTCTCAGTCTCCACGGGAACTTGTCACACCCTCAGTCTCAATGGGAACTTGTCACACTTTCAGTCTCCGTGAGAACTTCTCACACTCTAAGTCTCCATGGGAACTTGTCAGGCGCTCAGACTCCATGGGAACTTGTCACACTCTCAGTCTACATGGGAACTTGTCACACTCTCAGTCTACATGGGAACCTGTCACATTCTCAGTCTCCATGGAAACTTGTCACACTCTCAGTCTCCATGGGAACCTGTCACACTCTCAGTCTCCATGGGAACTTGTCACACTCTCAGTCTACATGGGAACGTGTCACACCATCAGTCACCATGGGAACTTGTCACACTCTCAGTCTACAAGGGAACTTGTCGCACTCTTAGTCTCCATGGATGGGGAACTTGTCGCACTTTCAGTCAACATGGGAACTTGTCACACTCTGAGTCTCCATGGAAACTTGTCACACTCTCAGTCTCCATGGGAATTTGTCACACGCTCAGTCTCCATGGGAACTTGTCACACTCTCGGTCTCCATGGGAACTTGTCACACTCCAGGTCTCCATGGAAACTTGTCACACTCTCAGTCTCCATGGGAACTTGTCACACTCTCAGTCTCCATGGGAACTTGTCACACTCTCAGTCTACTTGGGAACTTGTCACAAATTCAGTCTACATGGGAGCTTCTCACACTCTCAGTCTCCACGGGAAAATGTCACACTCTCAGTCTCCTTGGGAACTTGTCACACTTTCAGTCTACACGGGAGCTTCTCACACTCTCAGTCTCCACGGGAACATGTCACACTCTCAGTCTCCACGGGAACTTGTCACACCCTCAGTCTCCATGGGAACTTGTCACACTTTCAGTCTCCGTGAGAACTTCTCACACTCTAAGTCTCCATGGGAACTTGTCAGGCGCTCAGACTCCATGGGAACTTGTCACACTCTCAGTCTACATGGGAACCTGTCACACTCTCAGTCTCCATGGAAACTTGTCACACTCTCAGTCTCCATGGGAACCTGTCACACTCTCAGTCTCCATGGGAACTTGTCACACTCTCAGTCTACATGGGAACGTGTCACACCATCAGTCACCATGGAAACTTGTCACACTCTCAGTCTACAAGGGAACTTGTCGCTCTCTTAGTCTCCATGGATAGGGAACTTGTCGCACTCTCAGTCTCCATGGGAACTTGTCAGACTCTCACTCTACATGGGAACTTGTCACACTCTCAGTCTACATGGGAATTTGTCACACGCTCAGTCTCCATGGGAACTTGTCATACTCTCGGTCTCCATGGGAACTTGTCACGCTCTCGGTCTCCAAGGGAACTTGTCACACTCTAGGTATCCATGGAAACTTGTCACACTCTCAGTCTCCATGGGAATTTGTCACACGCTCAGTCTCCATGGGAACTTGTCACACTCTCGGTCTCCATGGGAACTTGTCACACTCTAGGTCTCCATGGAAAGTTGTCACACTCTCAGTCTCCATGGGAACTTGTCACACATTCAGTCTACTTGGGAACTTGTCACACTTTCAGTCTACATGGGAGCTTCTCACACTCTCAGTCTCCACGGGAACATGTCACACTCTCAGTCTCCTTGGGAACTTGTCACACTTTCAGTCTACACGGGAGCTTCTCACACTCTCAGTCTCCACGGGAACATGTCACACTCTCAGTCTCCACGGGAACTTGTCACACCCTTAGTCTCCATGGGAACTTGTCACACTTTCAGTCTCCGTGAGAACTTCTCACACTCGAAGTCTCCATGGGAACTTGTCAGGCGCTCAGACTCCATGGGAACTTGTCACACTGTCAGTCTACATGGGAACTTGTCACACTCTCAGTCTACATGGGAACCTGTCACACTCTCAGTCTCCATGGAAACTTGTCACACTCTCAGTCTCCATGGGAACCTGTCACACTCTCAGTCTCCATGGGAACTTGTCACACTCTCAGTCTACATGGGAACGTGTCACACCATCAGTCACCATGGGAACTTGTCACACTCTCAGTCTACAAGGGAACTTGTCGCACTCTTAGTCTCCATGGATGGGGAACTTGTCGCACTCTCAGTCTCCATGGGAACTTGTCACACTCTCAGTCTACATGGGAACATGTCACACTCTCAGTCTACATGGGAATTTGTCACACGCTCAGTCTCCATGGGGACTTGTCACACTCTCGGTCTCCATGGGAACTTGTCACACTCTCGGTCTCCAAGGGAACTTGTCACACTCTCAGTCTCCATGGGAACATGTCACACTCTCTGTCTCCATGGGAACTTGTCACACTCTCAGTCTACATGGGAACTTGTCACACTCTCAGTCTACATGAGAACTTGTCACACTCTCAGTCTCCATGGGAAATTGTCACCCTCTCAGTCTCCATGGGAACTTGTCACACTCCCAGTCTACATGGGAACTTGTCACACTCTCAGTCTACATGGGAACCTGTCACACTCTCAGTCTCCATGGAAACTTGTCACACTCTCAGTCTACATGGGAACCTGTCACACCATCAGACTCCATGGGAACTTGTCACACTCTCAGTCTACAAGGGAACTTGTCGCACTCTTAGTCTCCATGGATGGGGAACTTGTCGCACTCTCAGTCTCCATTGGAACTTGTCACACTCTCAGTCTCCATGGGAACTTGTCACACTCTCGGTCTCCATGGGAACTTGTCACACTCTAGGTCTCCATGGAAACTTGTCACACTCTCAGTCTCCATGGGAACTTGTCACACTCTCAGTCTCAATGGGAACTTGTCACACTCTCAGTCTACATGGAAACCTGTCTCACCATTAGTCTCCATGGGAACTTGTCACACTCTCAGTCTACAAGGGAACTTGTCGCACTCTTAGTCTCCATGGATAGAGAACTTGTCGCACTCTCAGTCTCCATGGAAACTTGTCAGACTCTCAGTCTACATGGGAACTTGTCACGCTCTCGGTCTCCAAGGGAACTTGTCACACTCTAGGTATCCATGGAAACTTGTCACACTCTCAGTCTCCAAGGGAACTTGTCACACTCTAGGTATCCATGGAAACTTGTCACACTCTCAGTCTCCATGGGAATTTGTCACACGCTCAGTCTCCATGGGAACTTGTCACACTCTCGGTCTCCATGGGAACTTGTCACACTTTAGTTCTCCATGGGAACTTGTCACACTCTAGGTCTCCATGGAAACTTGTCACACTCTCAGTCTCCATGGGAACTTGTCACACTCTCAGTCTCCATGGGAACTTGTCACACTCTCAGTCTACTTGGGAACTTGTCACACTTTCAGTCTACATGGGAGCTTCTCACACTCTCAGTCTCCACGGGAACATGTCACACTCTCAGTCTCCTTGGGAACTTGTCACACTTTCAGTCTACACGGGAGCTTCTCACACTCTCAGTCTCCACGGGAACATGTCACACTCTCAGTCTCCACGGGAACTTGTCACACCCTCAGTCTCCATGGGAACTTGTCACACTTTCAGTCTCCGTGAGAACTTCTCACACTCTAAGTCTCCATGGGAACTTGTCAGGCGCTCAGACTCCATGGGAACTTGTCACACTCTCAGTCTACATGGGAACTTGTCACACTCTCAGTCTACATGGGAACCTGTCACACTCTCAGTCTCCATGGAAACTTGTCACACTCTCAGTCTCCATGGGAACCTGTCACACGCTCAGTCTCCATGGGAACTTGTCACACTCTCAGTCTACATGGGAACTTGTCACACTCTCAGTCTACATGGGAATTTGTCACACGCTCAGTCTCCATGGGAACTTGTCACACTCTCGGTCTCCATGGGAACTTGTCACACTCTAGGTCTCCATGGAAACTTGTCACACTCTCAGTCTCCATGGGAACTTGTCACACTCTCAGTCTCCATGGGAACTTGTCACACTCTCAGTCTACTTGGGAACTTGTCACACTTTCAGTCTACATGGGAACTTGTCACACTCTCAGTCTACATGGGAACCTGTCACACTCTCAGTCTCCATGGAAACTTGTCACACTCTCAGTCTCCATGGGAACCTGTCACACTCTCAGTCTCCATGGGAACTTGTCACACTCTCAGTCTACATGGGAACGTGTCACACCATCAGTCACCATGGGAACTTGTCACACTCTCAGTCTACAAGGGAACTTGTCGCACTCTTAGTCTCCATGGATGGGGAACTTGTCGCACTCTCAGTCTCCATGGGAACTTGTCACACTCTCAGTCTACAAGGGAACTTGTCGCACTCTTAGTCTCCATGCATGGGGAACTTGTCGCACTCTCAGTCTCCATGGGAACTTGTCACACTCTCAGTCTACATGGGAACTTGTCACACTCTCAGTCTACATGGGAATTTGTCACATGCTCAGGCTCCATGGGAACTTGTCACACTCTCGGTCTCCATGGGAACTTGTCACACTCTAGGTCTCCATGGAAACTTGTCACACTCTGAGTCTTCATGGGAACTTGTCACACTCTCAGTCTCAATGGGATCTTGTCACACTCTCAGTCTACTTGGGAACTTGTCACACTCTCAGTCTACATGGGAACCTGTCACACCATCAGTCTCCATGGGAACTTGTCACACTCTCAGTCTACAAGGGAACTTGTCGCACTCTTAGTCTCCATGGATAGGGAACTTGTCGCACTCTCAGTCTCCATGGGAACTTGTCAGACTCTCAGTCTACATGGGAACTTGTCACACTCTCAGTCTACATGGGAATTTGTCACACGCTCAGTCTCCATGGGAACTTGTCACACTCTCGGTCTCCATGGGAACTTGTCACGCTCTCGGTCTCCATGGAAACTTGTCACACTCTCAGTCTCCATGGGAACTTGTCACACTCTCAGTCTCCATGGGAACTTGTCACACTCTCAGTCTACTTGGGAACTTGTCACAAATTCAGTCTACATGGGAGCTTCTCACACTCTCAGTCTCCACGGGAACATGTCACACTCTCAGTCTCCTTGGGAACTTGTCACACTTTCAGTCTACACGGGAGCTTCTCACACTCTCAGTCTCCACGGGAACATGTCACACTCTCAGTCTCCACGGGAACTTGTCACACCCTCTGTCTCCATGGGAACTTGTCACACTTTCAGTCTCCGTGAGAACTTCTCACACTCTAAGTCTCCATGGGAACTTGTCAGGCGCTCAGACTCCATGGGAACTTGTCACACTCTCAGTCTCCATTGGAACTTGTCACACTCTCAGTCTACATGGGAACATGTCACATTCTCAGTCTACATGGGAATTTGTCACACGCTCAGTCTCCATGGGGACTTGTCACACTCTCGGTCTCCATGGGAACTTGTCACACACTCGGTCTCCAAGGGAACTTGTCACACTCTCAGTCTCCATGGGAACTTGTCACACTCTCAGTCTACTTGGGAACTTGTCACACTTTCAGTCTACATGGGAGCTTCTCACACTCTCAGTCTCCACGGGAACATGTCACACTCTCAGTCTCCACGGGAACTTGTCACACTCTCAGTCTCCATGGGAACTTGTCACACTCTCAGTCTCCGTGGGAACTTGTCACACTCTCGGTCTACATGGGAACTTGTCACACTCTCAGTCTCCATGAGAACTTGTCACACTCTCAGTCCACATGAGAACTTGTCACAATGTCAGTCTCCATGGAAACTTGTCACACTTTCAGTCAACATGGGAACTTGTCACACTCTGAGTCTCCATGGAAACTTGTCACACTCTCAGTCTCCATGGGAACATGTCACACTCTCAGTCTCCATGGGAACTTGTCACACTCTCAGTCTACATGGGAACTTGTCACACTCTCAGTCTACATGAGAACTTGTCACACTCTCAGTCTCCATGGGAACTTGTCACACTCTCAGTCTACATGGGAACCTGTCACACTCTCAGTCTCCATGGGAACTTGTCACACTCTCAGTCTACAAGGGAACTTGTCGCACTCTTAGTCTCCATGGATGGGGAACTTGACGCACTCTCAGTCTCCATGGGAACTTGTCACACTCTCAGTCTCCATGGGAACTTGTCACACTCTCGGTCTCCATGGGAACTTGTCACACTCTAGGTCTCCATGGAAACTTGTCACACTCTCAGTCTCCATGGGAACTTGTCACACTCTCAGTCTCAATGGGAACTTGTCACACTCTCAGTCTACATGGAAACCTGTCACACCATTAGTCTCCATGGGAACTTGTCACACTCTCAGTCTACAAGGGAACTTGTCGCACTCTTAGTCTCCATGGATAGAGAACTTGTCGCACTCTCAGTCTCCATGGAAACTTGTCAGACTCTCAGTCTACATGGGAACTTGTCACACTCTCAGTCTACATCGGAATTTGTCACACACTCAGTCTCCATGGGAACTTGTCACACTCTCGGTCTCCATGGGAACTTGTCACGCTCTCGGTCTCCAAGGGAACTTGTCACACTCGAGGTATCCATGGAAACTTGTCACACTCTCAGTCTCCATGGGAATTTGTCACACGCTCAGTCTCCATGGGAACTTGTCACACTCTCGGTCTCCATGGGAACTTGTCACACTTTAGTTCTCCATGGGAACTTGTCACACTCTAGGTCTCCATGGAAACTTGTCACACTCTCAGTCTCCATGGGAACTTGTCACACTCTCAGTCTCCATGGGAACTTGTCACACTCTCAGTCTACTTGGGAACTTGTCACACTTTCAGTCTACATGGGAGCTTCTCACACTCTCAGTCTCCACGGGAACATGTCACACTCTCAGTCTCCTTGGGAACTTGTCACACTTTCAGTCTACACGGGAGCATCTCACACTCTCAGTCTCCACGGGAACATGTCACACTCTCAGTCTCCACGGGAACTTGTCACACCCTCAGTCTCCATGGGAACTTGTCACACTTTCAGTCTCCGTGAGAACTTCTCACACTCTCAGTCTACATGGGAACTTGTCACACTCTCAGTCTACATGGGAACCTGTCACCCTCTCAGTCTCCATGGAAACTTGTCACACTCTCAGTCTCCATGGGAACCTGTCACACGCTCAGTCTCCATGGGAACTTGTCACACTCTCAGTCTACATGGGAACTTGTCACACTCTCAGTCTACATGGGAATTTGTCACACGCTCAGTCTCCATGGGAACTTGTCACACTCTCGGTCTCCATGGGAACTTGTCACACTCTAGGTCTCCATGGAAACTTGTCACACTCTCAGTCTCCATGGGAACTTGTCACACTCTCAGTCTCCATGGGAACTTGTCACACTCTCAGTCTACTTGGGAACTTGTCACACTTTCAGTCTACATGGGAGCTTCTCACACTCTCAGTCTCCACGGGAACATGTCACACTCTCAGTCTCCATGGGAACATGTCACACTTTCAGTCTACACGGGAGCTTCTCACACTCTCAGTCTCCACGGGAACATGTCACACTCTCAGTCTCTACGGGAACTTGTCACACCCTCAGTCTCCATGGGAACTTGTCACACTTTCAGTCTCCGTGAGAACTTCTCACACTCGAAGACTCCAAGGGAACTTGTCAGGTGCTCAGACTCCATGGGAACTTGTCACACTCTCAGTCTACATGGGAACTTGTCACACTCTCAGTCTACATGGGAACCTGTCACACTCTCAGTCTCCATGGAAACTTGTCACACTCTCAGTCTCCATGGGAACCTGTCACACTCTCAGTCTCCATGGGAACTTGTCACACTCTCAGTCTACATGGGAACGTGTCACACCATCAGTCACCATGGGAACTTGTCACACTCTCAGTCTACAAGGGAACTTGTCGCACTCTTAGTCTCCATGGATGGGGAACTTGTCGCACTCTCAGTCTCCATGGGAACTTGTCACACTGTCAGTCTACAAGGGAACTTGTCGCACTCTTAGTCTCCATGGATGGGGAACTTGTCGCACTCTCAGTCTCCATGGGAACTTGTCACACTCTCAGTCTACATGGGAACTTGTCACACTCTCAGTCTCCATGGGAATTTGTCACATGCTCAGTCTCCATGGGAACTTGTCACACTCTCGGTCTCCATGGGAACTTGTCACACTCTAGGTCTCCATGGAAACTTGTCACACTCTGAGTCTTCATGGGAACTTGTCACACTCTCAGTCTCAATGGGAACTTGTCACACTCTCAGTCTACTTGGGAACTTGTCACACTCTCAGTCTACATGGGAACCTGTCACACCATCAGTCTCCATGGGAACTTGTCACACTCTCAGTCTACAAGGGAACTTGTCGCACTCTTAGTCTCCATGGATAGGGAACTTGTCGCACTCTCAGTCTCCATGGGAACTTGTCAGACTCTCAGTCTACATGGGAACTTGTCACACTCTCAGTCTACATGGGAATTTGTCACACGCTCAGTCTCCATGGGAACTTGTCGCACTCTCGGTCTCCATGGGAACTTGTCACGCTCTCGGTCTCCAAGGGAACTTGTCACACTCTAGGTATCCATGGAAACTTGTCACACTCTCAGTCTCCATGGGAATTTGTCACACGCTCAGTCTCCATGGGAACTTGTCACACTCTCGATCTCCATGGGAACTTGTCACACTCCAGGTCTCCATGGAAACTTGTCACACTCTCAGTCTCCATGGGAACTTGTCACACTCTCAGTCTCCATGGGAACTTGTCACACTCTCAGTCTAATTGGGAACATGTCACACTTTCAGTCTACATGGGAGCTTCTCACACTCTCAGTCTCCACGGGAACATGTCACACTCTCAGTCTCCTTGGGAACTTGTCACACTTTCAGTCTACACGGGAGCTTCCACACTCGCAGTCTCCACGGGTACATGTCACACTCTGAGTCTCCACGGGAACTTGTCACACCCTCAGTCTCCATGGGAACTTGTCACACTTTCAGTCTCCGTGAGAACTTCTCACACTCTAAGTCTCCATGGGAACTTGTCAGGCGCTCAGACTCCATGGGAACTTGTCACACTCTCAGTCTACATGGGAACTTGTCACACTCTCAGTCTACATGGGAACCTGTCACATTCTCAGTCTCCATGGAAACTTGTCACACTCTCAGTCTCCATGGGAACCTGTCACACTCTCAGTCTCCATGGGAACTTGTCACACTCTCAGTCTACATGGGAACGTGTCACACCATCAGTCACCATGGGAACTTGTCACACTCTCAGTCTACAAGGGAACTTGTCGCACTCTTAGTCTCCATGGATGGGGAACTTGTCGCACTCTCAGTCTCCATGGGAACTTGTCACACTCTCAGTCTACATGGGAACATGTCACACTCTCTGTCTACATGGGAATTTGTCACACGCTCAGTCTCCATGGGGACTTGTCACACTCTCGGTCTCCATGGGAACTTGTCACACACTCGGTCTCCAAGGGAACTTGTCACACTCTCAGTCTCCATGGGAACTTGTCACACTCTCAGTCTACTTGGGAACTTGTCACACTTTCAGTCTACATGGGAGCTTCTCACACTCTCAGTCTCCACGGGAACATGTCACACTCTCAGTCTCCACGGGAACTTGTCACACCCTCAGTCTCCATGGGAACTTGTCACACTCTCAGTCTCCGTGGGAACTTGTCACACTCTCAGTCTACATGGGAACTTGTCACACTCTCAGTCTCCATGAGAACTTGTCACACTCTCAGTCTACATGAGAACTTGTCACAATGTCAGTCTCCATGGAAACTTGTCGCACTTTCAGTCAACATGGGAACTTGTCACACTCTGAGTCTCCATGGAAACTTGTCACACTCTCAGTCTCCATGGGAAATTGTCACACGCTCAGTCTCCATGGGAACTTGTCACACTCTCGGTCTCCATGGGAACTTGTCACACTCCAGGTCTCCATGGAAACTTGTCACACTCTCAGTCTCCATGGGAACTTGTCACACTCTCAGTCTCCATGGGAACTTGTCACACTCTCAGTCTACTTGGGAACTTGTCACAAATTCAGTCTACATGGGAGCTTCTCACACCCTCAGTCTCCACGGGAACATGTCACACTCTCAGTCTCCTTGGGAACTTGTCACACTTTCAGTCTACACGGGAGCTTCTCACACTCTCAGTCTCCACGGGAACATGTCACACTCTCAGTCTCCACGGGAACTTGTCACACTTTCAGTCAACATGGGAACTTGTCACACTCTGAGTCTCCATGGAAACTTGTCACACTCTCAGTCTCCATGGGAACATGTCACACTCTCAGTCTCCATGGGAACTTGTCACACTCTCAGTCTACATGGGAACTTGTCACACTCTCAGACTACATGAGAACTTGTCACACTCTCAGTCTTCATGGGAAATTGTCACCCTCTCAGTCTCCATGGGAACTTGTCACACTCTCAGTCTACATGGGAACCTGTGACACTCTCAGTCTCCATGGTAACCTGTCACACTCTCAGTCTACAAGGGAACTTGTCGCACTCTTAGTCTCCATGGATGGGGAACTTGACGCAATCTCAGTCTCCATGGGAACTTGTCACACTCTCAGTCTACATGGGAACTTGTCACACTCTCAGTCTACATGGGAATTTGTCACACGCTCAGTCTCCATGGGAACTTGTCACACTCTCGGTCTCCATGGGAACTTGTCACACTCTAGGTCTCCATGGAAACTTGTCACACTCTCAGTCTCCATGGGAACTTGTCACACTCTCAGTCTCCATGGGAACTTGTCACACTCTCAGTCTACTTGGGAACTTGTCACACTCTCAGTCGACATGGGAACCTGTTACACCATCAGTCTCCATTGGAACTTGTCACACTCTCAGTCTTCAAGGGAACTTGTCGCACTCTTGGTATCCATGGATGGGGAACTTGTCGCACTCTCAGTCTCCATGGGAACTTGTCAGACTGTCAGTCTACATGGGAACTTGTCACACTCTCAGTCTACATGGGAACCTGTCACACTCTCAGTCTCCATGGAAACTTGTCACACTCTCAGTCTCCATGGGAACCTGTCACACTCTCAGTCTCCATGGGAACTTGTCACACTCTCAGTCTACATGGGAACTTCTCACACTCTCAGTCTCCATGGGAACTTGTCACACTCTCGGTCTCCATGGGAACTTGTCACACTCTCAGTCTCCATGGGAACTTGTCACACTCTCATCTACTTGGGAACTTGTCACACTTTCAGTCTACATGGGAGCTTCTCACACTCTCAGTCTCCACGGGAACATGTCACACTCTCAGTCTCCATGGGAACTTGTCACACTTTCAGTCTACACGGGAGCTTCTCACACTCTCAGTCTCCACGGGAACATGTCACACTCTCAGTCTCCACGGGAACTTGTCACACCCTCAGTCTCCATGGGAACTTGTCACACTTTCAGTCTCCGTGAGAACTTCTCACACTCGAAGTCTCCATGGGAACTTGTCAGGCGCTCAGACTCCATGGGAACTTGTCACACTCTCAGTCTACATGGGAACTTGTCACACTCTCAGTCTACATGGGAACCTGTCACACTCTCTGTCTGCATGGAAACTTGTCACACTCTCAGTCTCCATGGGAACCTGTCACACTCTCAGTGTCCATGGGAACTTGTCACACTCTCAGTCTACATGGGAACGTGTCACACCATCAGTCACCATGGGAACTTGTCACACTCTCAGTCTACAAGGGAACTTGTCGCACTCTTAGTCTCCATGGATGGGGAACTTGTCGCACTCTCAGTCTCCATGGGAACTTGTCAGACTCTCAGTCTACATGGGAACTTGTCACACTGTCAGTCTACATGGGAATTTGTCACACGCTCAGTCTCCATGGGAACTTGTCACACTCTCGGTCTCCATGGGAACTTGTCACGCTCTCGGTCTCCAAGGGAACTTGTCACACTCTAGGTATCCATGGAAACTTGTCACACTCTCAGTCTCCATGGGAATTTGTCACACGCTCAGTCTCCATGGGAACTTGTCACACTCTCGGTCTCCATGGGAACTTGTCACACTCTAGGTCTCCATGGGAACTTGTCACACTCTAGGTCTCCATGGAAACTTGTCACACTCTCAGTCTCCATGGGAACTTGTCACACTCTCAGTCTCCATGGGAACTTGTCACACTCTCAGACTACTTGGGAACTTGTCACACTTTCAATCTACATGGTAGCTTCTCACACTCTCAGTCTCCACGGGAACATGTCACACTCTCAGTCTCCTTGGGAACTTGTCACACTTTCAGTCTACACGGGAGCTTCTCACACTCTCAGTCTCCACGGGAACATGTCACACTCTCAGTCTCCACGGGAACTTGTCACACCCTCAGTCTCCATGGGAACTTGTCACACTTTTAGTCTCCGTGAGAACTTCTCACACTCTAAGTCTCCATGGGAACTTGTCAGGCGCTCAGACTCCATGGGAACTTGTCACACTCTCAGTCTACATGGGAACTTGTCACACTCTCAGCCTACATGGGAACCTGTCACACTCTCAGTCTCCATGGAAACTTGTCACACTGTCAGTCTCCATGGGAACCTGTCACACGCTCAGTCTCCATGGGAACTTGTCACACTCTCAGTCTACATGGGAACTTGTCACACTCTCAGTCTACATGGGAATTTGTCACACGCTCAGTCTCCATGGGAACTTGTCACACTCTCGGTCTCCATGGGAACTTGTCACACTCTAGGTCTCCATGGAAACTTGTCACACTCTCAGTCTCCATGGGAACTTGTCACACTCTCAGTCTCCATGGGAACTTGTCACACTCTCAGTCTACTTGGGAACTTGTCACACTTTCAGTCTACATGGGAGCTTCTCACACTCTCAGTCTCCACGGGAACATGTCACACTCTCAGTCTCCATGGGAACATGTCACACTTTCAGTCTACACGGGAGCTTCTCACACTCTCAGTCTCCACGGGAACATGCCACACTCTCAGTCTCTACGGGAACTTGTCACACCCTCAGTCTCCATGGGAACTTGTCACACTTTCAGTCTCCGTGAGAACTTCTCACACTCGAAGTCTCCAAGGGAACTTGTCAGGCGCTCAGACTCCATGGGAACTTGTCACACTCTCAGTCTACATGGGAATTTGTCACACTCTCAGTCTACATGGGAACCTGTCAGGCGCTCAGACTCCATGGGAACTTGTCACACTCTCAGTCTACATGGGAACCTGTCACACTCTCAGTCTCCATGGAAACTTGTCACACTCTCAGTCTCCATGGGAACCTGTCACACTCTCAGTCTCCATGGGAACTTGTCACACTCTCAGTCTACATGGAAACGTGTCACACCATCAGTCACCATGGGAACTTGTCACACTCTCAGTCTACAAGGGAACTTGTCGCACTCTTAGTCTCCATGGATGGGGAACTTGTCGCACTCTCAGTCTCCATGGGAACTTGTCACACTCTCAGTCTACATGGGAACATGTCACACTCTCAGTCTACATGGGAATTTGTCACACGCTCAGTCTCCATGGGGACTTGTCACACTCTCGGTCTCCATGGGAACTTGTCACACACTCGGTCTCCAAGGGAACTTGTCACACTCTCAGTCTCCATGGGAACTTGTCACACTCTCAGTCTACTTGGGAACTTGTCACACTTTCAGTCTACATGGGAGCTTCTCACACTCTCAGTCTCCACGGGAACATGTCACACTCTCAGTCTCCACGGGAACTTGTCACACCCTCAGTCTCCATGGGAACTTGTCACACTCTCAGTCTCCGTGGGAACTTGTCACACTCTCGGTCTACATGGGAACTTGTCATACTCTCAGTCTCCATGAGAACTTGTCACACTCTCAGTCCACATGAGAACTTGTCACAATGCAGTCTCCATGGAAACTTGTCACACTTTCAGTCAACATGGGAACTTGTCACACTCTGAGTCTCCATGGAAACTTGTCACACTCTCAGTCTCGATGGGAACATGTCAAACTCTCAGTCTCCATGGGAACTTGTCACACTCTCAGTCTACATGGGAACTTGTCACACTCTCAGTCTACATGAGAACTTGTCACACTCTCAGTCTTCATGGGAAATTGTCACCCTCTCAGTCTCCATGGGAACTTGTCACACTCTCAGTCTTCATGGGAACCTGTCACACTCTCAGTCTCCATGGGAACTTGTCACACTCTCAGTCTACAAGGGAACTTGTCGCACTCTTAGTCTCCATGGATGGGGAACTTGTCGCACTTTCAGTCTCCATGGGAACTTGTCACACTCTCAGTCTACATGGGAACTTGTCACACTCTCAGTCTACATGGGAATTTGTCACACGCTCAGTCTCCATGGGAACTTGTCACACTCTCGGTCTCCATGGGAACTTGTCACACTCTAGGTCTCCATGGAAACTTGTCACACTCTCAGTCTCCATGGGAACTTGTCACACTCTCAGTCTCCATGGGAACTTGTCACACTCTCAGTCTACTTGGGAACTTGTCACACTCTCAGTCGACATGTGAACCTGTTACACCATCAGTCTCCATTGGAACTTGTCACACTCTCAGTCTTCAAGGGAACTTGTCGCACTCTTAGTCTCCATGGATGGGGAACTTGTCGCACTCTCAGTCTCCATGGGAACTTGTCAGACTGTCAGTCTACATGGGAACTTGTCACACTCTCAGTCTACATGGGAACCTGTCACACTCTCAGTCTCCATGGAAACTTGTCACACTCTCAGTCTCCATGGGAACTTGTCACACTCTCAGTCTACATGGGAACTTCTCACACTCTCAGTCTCCATGGGAACTTGTCACACTCTCGGTCTCCATGGGAACTTGTCACACTCTAGGTCTCCATGGAAACTTGTCACACTCTCAGTCTCCATGGGAACTTGTCACACTCTCAGTCTCCATGTGAACTTGTCACACTCTCATCTACTTGGGAACTTGTCACACTTTCAGTCTACATGGGAGCTTCTCACACTCTCAGTCTCCACGGGAACATGTCACACTCTCAGTCTCCATGGGAACTTGTCACACTTTCAGTCTCCACGGGAGCTTCTCAGACTCTCAGTCTCCACGGGAACATGTCACACTCTCAGTCTCCACGGGAACTTGTCACACCCTCAGTCTCCATGGGAACTTGTCACACTTTCAGTCTCCGTGAGAACTTCTCACACTCTAAGTCTCCATGGGAACTTGTGAGGCGCTCAGACTCCATGGGAACTTGTCACACTCTCAGTCTGCATGGGAACTTGTCACACTCTCAGTCTACATGGGAACCTGTCACACTCTCAGTCTCCATGGAAACTTGTCACACTCTCAGTCTCCATGGGAACCTGTCACACGCTCAGTCTCCATGGGAACTTGTCACACTCTCAGTCTGCATGGGAACTTGTCACACTCTCAGTCTACATGGGAATTTGTCACACGCTCAGTCTCCATGGGAACTTGTCACACTCTCGGTCTCCATGGGAACTTGTCACACTCTAGGTCTCCATGGAAACTTGTAACACTCTCAGTCTCCATGGGAACTTGTCACACTCTCAGTCTCCATGGGAACTTGTCACACTCTCAGTCTACTTGGGAACTTGTCACACTTTCAGTCTACATGGGAGCTTCTCACACTCTCAGTCTCCACGGGAACATGTCACACTCTCAGTCTCCATGGGAACATGTCACACTTTCAGTCTACACGGGAGCTTCTCACACTCTCAGTCTCCACGGGAACATGTCACACTCTCAGTCTCTACGGGAACTTGTCACACCCTCAGTCTCCATGGGAACTTGTCACACTTTCAGTCTCCTTGAGAACTTCTCACACTCGAAGTCTCCAAGGGAACTTGTCAGGCGCTCAGACTCCATGGGAACTTGTCACACTCTCAGTCTACATGGGAACTTGTCACACTCTCAGTCTACATGGGAACCTGTCACACTCTCAGTCTCCATGGAAACTTGTCACACTCTCAGTCTCCATGGGAACCTGTCACACTCTCAGTCTCCATGGGAACTTGTCACACTCTCAGTCTACATGGGAACGTGTCACACCATCAGTCACCATGGGAACTTGTCACACTCTCAGTCTACAAGGGAACTTGTCGCACTCTTAGTCTCCATGGATGGGGAACTTGTCGCACTCTCAGTCTCCATGGGAACTTGTCACACTCTCAGTCTACAAGGGAACTTGTCGCACTCTTAGACTCCATGGATGGGGAACTTGTCGCACTCTCAGTCTCCATGGGAACTTGTCACACTCTCAGTCTACATGGGAACTTGTCACACTCTCAGTCTACATGGGAATTTGTCACATGCTCAGTCTCCATGGGAACTTGTCACACTCTCGGTCTCCATGGGAACTTGTCACACTCTAGGTCTCCATGGAAACTTGTCACACTCTGAGTCTTCATGGGAACTTGTCACACTCTCAGTCTCAATGGGAACTTGTCACACTCTCAGTCTACTTGGGAACTTGTCACACTCTCAGTCTACATGGGAACCTGTCACACCATCAGTCTCCATGGGAACTTGTCACACTCTCAGTCTACAAGGGAACTTGTCGCACTCTTAGTCTCCATGGATAGGGAACTTGTCGCACTCTCGGTCTCCATGGGAACTTGTCAGACTCTCAGTCTACATGGGAACTTGTCACACTCTCAGTCTACATGGGAATTTGTCACACGCTCAGTCTCCATGGGAACTTGTCACACTCTCGGTCTCCATGGGAACTTGTCACGCTCTCGGTCTCCAAGGGAACTTGTCACACTCTAGGTATCCATGGAAACTTGTCACACTCTCAGTCTCCATGGGAATTTGTCACACGCTCAGTCTCCATGGGAACTTGTCACACTCTCGGTCTCCATGGGAACTTGTCACACTCCAGGTCTCCATGGAAACTTGTCACACTCTCAGTCTCCATGGGAACTTGTCACACTCTCAGTCTCCATGGGAACTTGTCACACTTTCAGTCTAATTGGGAACTTGTCACACTTTCAGTCTACATGGGAGCTTCTCACACTCTCAGTCTCCACGGGAACATGTCACACTCTCAGTCTCCTTGGGAACTTGTCACACTTTCAGTCTACACGGGAGCTTCTCACACTCGCAGTCTCCAGGGGAACATGTCACACTCTCAGTCTCCACGGGAACTTGTCACACCCTCAGTCTCCATGGGAACTTGTCACACTTTCAGTCTCCGTGAGAACTTCTCACACTCTAAGTCTCCATGGGAACTTGTCAGGCGCTCAGACTCCATGGGAACTTGTCACACTCTCAGTCTACATGGGAACTTGTCACACTCTCAGTCTACATGGGAACCTGTCACATTCTCAGTCTCCATGGAAACTTGTCACACTCTCAGTCTCCATGGGAACCTGTCACACTCTCAGTTTCCATGGGAACTTGTCACACTCTCAGTCTACATGGGAACGTGTCACACCATCAGTCACCATGGGAACTTGTCACACTCTCAGTCTACAAGGGAACTTGTCGCACTCTCAGTCTACATGGGAACATGTCACACTCTCTGTCTACATGGGAATTTGTCACACGCTCAGTCTCCATGGGGACTTGTCACACTCTCGGTCTCCATGGGAACTTGTCACACACTCGGTCTCCAAGGGAACTTGTCACACTCTCAGTCTCCATGGGAACTTGTCACACTCTCAGTCTACTTGGGAACTTGTCACACTTTCAGTCTACATGGGAGCTTCTCACACTCTCAGTCTCCACGGGAACATGTCACACTCTCAGTCTCCACGGGAACTTGTCACACCCTCAGTCTCCATGGGAACTTGTCACACTCTCAGTCTCCGTGGGAACTTGTCACACTCTCAGTCTACATGGGAACTTGTCACACTCTCAGTCTCCATGAGAACTTGTCACACTCTCAGTCCACATGAGAACTTGTCACAATGTCAGTCTCCATGGAAACTTGTCGCACTTTCAGTCAATATGGGAACTTGTCACACTCTGAGTCTCCATGGAAACTTGTCACACTCTCAGTCTCCATGGGAATTTGTCACACGCTCAGTCTCCATGGGAACTTGTCACACTCTCGGTCTCCATGGGAACTTGTCACACTCTCAGTCTCCATGGGAACTTGTCACACTCTCAGTCTACTTGGGAACTTGTCACAAATTCAGTCTACATGGGAGCTTCTCACACTCTCAGTCTCCACGGGAACATGTCACACTCTCAGTCTCCTTGGGAACTTGTCACACTTTCAGTCTACACGGGAGCTTCTCACACTCTCAGTCTCCACGGGAACATGTCACACTCTCAGTCTCCACGGGAACTTGTCACACCCTCAGTCTCCATGGGAACTTGTCACACTTTCAGTCTCCGTGAGAACTTCTCACACTCTATGTCTCCATGGGAACTTGTCAGGCGCTCAGACTCCATGGGAACTTGTCACACTCTCAGTCTACATGGGAACCTGTCACACTCTCAGTCACCATGGAAACTTGTCACACTCTCAGTCTCCATGGGAACCTGTCACACTCTCAGTCTCCATGGGAACTTGTCACACTCTCAGTCTACATGGGAACGTGTCACACCATCAGTCACCATGGAAACTTGTCACACTCTCAGTCTACAAGGGAACTTGTCGCACTCTTAGTCTCCATGGATGGGGAACTTGTCGCACTCTCAGTCTCCATTGGAAATTGTCACACTCTCAGTCTACATGGGAACATGTCACACTCTCAGTCTACATGGGAATTTGTCACACGCTCAGTCTCCATGGGGACTTGTCACACTCTCGGTCTCCATGGGAACTTGTCACACACTCGGTCTCCAAGGGAACTTGTCACACTCTCAGTCTCCATGAGAACTTGTCACACTCTCAGTCCACATGAGAACTTGTCACAATGTCAGTCTCCATGGAAACTTGTCACACTTTCAGTCAACATGGGAACTTGTCACACTCTGAGTCTCCATGGAAACTTGTCACACTCTCAGTCTCCATGGGAACATGTCACACTCTCAGTCTCCATGGGAACTTGTCACACTCTCAGTCTACATGGGAACTTGTCACACTCTCAGTCTACATGAGAACCTGTCACACTCTCAGTCTCCATGGGAACTTGTCACACTCTCAGTCTACAAGGGAACTTGTCGCACTCTTAGTCTCCATGGATGGGGAACTTGACGCACTCTCAGTCTCCATGGGAACTTGTCACACTCTCAGTCTACATGGGAACTTGTCACACTCTCAGTCTACATGGGAATTTGTCACACGCTCAGTCTCCATGGGAACTTGTCACACTCTCGGTCTCCATGGGAACTTGTCACACTCTAGATCTCCATGGAAACTTGTCACACTCTCAGTCTCCATGGGAACTTGTCACACTCTCAGTCTCCATGGGAACTTGTCACACTCTCAGTCTACTTGGGAACTTGTCACACTCTCAGTCGACATGGGAACCTGTTACACCATCAGTCTCCATAGGAACTTGTCACACTCTCAGTCTTCAAGGGAACTTGTCGCACTCTTGGTATCCATGGATGGGGAACTTGTCGCACTCTCAGTCTCCATGGGAACTTGTCAGACTGTCAGTCTACATGGGAACTTGTCACACTCAGTCTACATGGGAACCTGTCACACTCTCAGTCTCCATGGAAACTTGTCACACTCTCAGTCTCCATGGGAACCTGTCACACTCTCAGTCTCCATGGGAACTTGTCACACTCTCAGTCTACATGGGAACTTCTCACACTCTCAGTCTCCATGGGAACTTGTCACACTCTCGGTCTCCATGGGAACTTGTCACACTCTAGGTCTCCATGGAAACTTGTCACACTCTCAGTCTCCATGGGAACTTGTCACACTCTCAGTCTCCATGGGAACTTGTCACACTCTCATGTACTTGGGAACTTGTCACACTTTCAGTCTACAAGGGAGCTTCTCACACTCTCAGTCTCCACGGGAACATGTCACACTCTCAGTCTCCATGGGAACTTGTCACACTTTCAGTCTACACGGGAGCTTCTCACACTCTCAGTCTCCACGGGAACATGTCACACTCTCAGTCTCCACGGGAACTTGTCACACCCTCAGTCTCCATGGGAACTTGTCACACTTTCAGTCTCCGTGAGAACTTCTCACACTCGAAGTCTCCATGGGAACTTGTCAGGCGCTCAGACTCCATGGGAACTTGTCACACTCTCAGTCTACATGGGAACTTGTCACACTCTCAGTCTACATGGGAACCTGTCACACTCTCTGTCTGCATGGAAACTTGTCACACTCTCAGTCTCCATGGGAACCTGTCACACTCTCAGTGTCCATGGGAACTTGTCACACTCTCAGTCTACATGGGAACGTGTCACACCATCAGTCACCATGGGAACTTGTCACACTCTCAGTCTACAAGGGAACTTGTCGCACTCTTAGTCTCCATGGATGGGGAACTTGTCGCACTCTCAGTCTCCATGGGAACTTGTCAGACTCTCAGTCTACATGGGAACTTGTCACACTGTCAGTCTACATGGGAATTTGTCACACGCTCAGTCTCCATGGGAACTTGTCACACTCTCGGTCTCCATGGGAACTTGTCACGCTCTCGGTCTCCAAGGGAACTTGTCACACTCTAGGTATCCATGGAAACTTGTCACACTCTCAGTCTCCATGGGAATTTGTCACACGCTCAGTCTCCATGGGAACTTGTCACACTCTCGGTCTCCATGGGAACTTGTCACACTCTAGGTCTCCATGGGAACTTGTCACACTCTAGGTCTCCATGGAAACTTGTCACACTCTCAGTCTCCATGGGAACTTGTCACACTCTCAGTCTCCATGGGAACTTGTCACACTCTCAGTCTACTTGGGAACTTGTCACACTTTCAGTCTACATGGGAGCTTCTCACACTCTCAGTCTCCACGGGAACATGTCACACTCTCAGTCTCCACGGGAACTTGTCACACCCTCAGTCTCCATGGGAACTTGTCACACTTTCAGTCTCCGTGAGAACTTCTCACACTCTAAGTCTCCATGGGAACTTGTCAGGCGCTCAGACTCCATGGGAACTTGTCACACTCTCAGTCTACATGGGAACTTGTCACACTCTCAGTCTACATGGGAACCTGTCACACTCTCAGTCTCCATGGAAACTTGTCACACTGTCAGTCTCCATGGGAACCTGTCACACGCTCAGTCTCCATGGGAACTTGTCACACTCTCAGTCTACATGGGAACTTGTCACACTCTCAGTCTACATGGGAATTTGTCACACGCTCAGTCTCCATGGGAACTTGTCACACTCTCGGTCTCCATGGGAACTTGTCACACTCTAGGTCTCCATGGAAACTTGTCACACTCTCAGTCTCCATGGGAACTTGTCACACTCTCAGTCTCCATGGGAACTTGTCACACTCTCAGTCTACTTGGGAACTTGTCACACTTTCAGTCTACATGGGAGCTTCTCACACTCTCAGTCTCCACGGGAACATGTCACACTCTAAAGTCTCCATGGGAACATGTCACACTTTCAGTCTACACGGGAGCTTCTCACACTCTCAGTCTCCACGGGAACATGCCACACTCTCAGTCTCTACGGGAACTTGTCACACCCTCAGTCTCCATGGGAACTTGTCACACTTTCAGTCTCCGTGAGAACTTCTCACACTCGAAGTCTCCAAGGGAACTTGTCAGGCGCTCAGACTCCATGGGAACGTGTCACACTCTCAGTCTACATGGGAATTTGTCACACTCTCAGTCTACATGGGAACCTGTCAGGCCCTCAGACTCCATGGGAACTTGACACACTCTCAGTCTACATGGGAACCTGTCACACTCTCAGTCTCCATGGAAACTTGTCACACTCTCAGTCTCCATGGGAACCTGTCACACTCTCAGTCTCCATGGGAACTTTTCACACTCTCAGTCTACATGGGAACGTGTCACACCATCAGTCACCATGGGAACTTGTCACACTCTCAGTCTACAAGGGAACTTGTCGCACTCTTAGTCTCCATGGATGGGGAACTTGTCGCACTCTCAGTCTCCATGGGAACTTGTCACACTCTCAGTCTACATGGGAACATGTCACACTCTCAGTCTACATGGGAATTTGTCACACGCTCAGTCTCCATGGGGACTTGTCACACTCTCGGTCTCCATGGGAACTTGTCACACACTCGGTCTCCAAGGGAACTTGTCACACTCTCAGTCTCCATGGGAACTTGTCACACTCTCAGTCTACTTGGGAACTTGTCACACTTTCAGTCTACATGGGAGCTTCTCACACTCTCAGTCTCCACGGGAACATGTCACACTCTCAGTCTCCACGGGAACTTGTCACACCCTCAGTCTCCATGGGAACTTGTCACACTCTCAGTCTCCGTGGGAACTTGTCACACTCTCGGTCTACATGGGAACTTGTCACACTCTCAGTCTCCATGAGAACTTGTCACACTCTCAGTCCACATGAGAACTTGTCACAATGTCAGTCTCCATGGAAACTTGTCACACTTTCAGTCAACATGGGAACTTGTCACACTCTGAGTCTCCATGGAAACTTGTCACACTCTCAGTCTCCATGGGAACATGTCAAACTCTCAGTCTCCATGGGAACTTGTCACACTCTCAGTCTACATGGGAACTTGTCACACTCTCAGTCTACATGAGAACTTGTCACACTCTCAGTCTTCATGGGAAATTGTCACCCTCTCAGTCTCCATGGGAACTTGTCACACTCTCAGTCTACATGGGAACCTGTCACACTCTCAGTCTCCATGGGAACTTGTCACACTCTCAGTCTACAAGGGAACTTGTCGCACTCTTAGTCTCCATGGATGGGGAACTTGTCGCACTCTCAGTCTCCATGGGAACTTGTCACACTCTCAGTCTACATGGGAACTTGTAACACTCTCAGTCTACATGGGAATTTGTCACACGCTCAGTCTCCATGGGAACTTGTCACACTCTCGGTCTCCATGGGAACTTGTCACACTCTAGGTCTCCATGGAAACTTGTCACACTCTCAGTCTCCATGGGAACTTGTCACACTCTCAGTCTCCATGGGAACTTGTCACACTCTCAGTCTACTTGGGAACTTGTCACACTCTCAGTCGACATGGGAACCTGTTACACCATCAGTCTCCATTGGAACTTGTCACACTCTCAGTCTTCAAGGGAACTTGTCGCACTCTTAGTCTCCATGGATGGGGAACTTGTCGCACTCTCAGTCTCCATGGGAACTTGTCAGACTGTCAGTCTACATGGGAACTTGTCACACTCTCAGTCTACATGGGAACCTGTCACACTCTCAGTCTCCATGGAAACTTGTCACACTCTCAGTCTCCATGGGAACCTGTCACACTCTCAGTCTCCATGGGAACTTGCCACACTCTCAGTCTACATGGGAACTTCTCACACTCTCAGTCTCCATGGGAACTTGTCACACTCTCGGTCTCCATGGGAACTTGTCACACTCTAGGTCTCCATGGAAACTTGTCACACTCTCAGTCTCCATGGGAACTTGTCACACTCTCAGTCTCCATGGGAACTTGTCACACTCTCATCTACTTGGGAACTTGTCACACTTTCAGTCTACATGGGAGCTTCTCACACTCTCAGTCTCCACGGGAACATGTCACACTCTCAGTCTCCATGGGAACTTGTCACACTTTCAGTCTACACGGGAGCTTCTCACACTCTCAGTCTCCAAGGGAACATGTCACACTCTCAGTCTCCACGGGAACTTGTCACACCCTCAGTCTCCATGGGAACTTGTCACACTTTCAGTCTCCGTGAGAACTTCTCACACTCGAAGTCTCCATGGGAACTTGTCATGCGCTCAGACTCCATGGGAACTTGTCACACTCTCAGTCTACATGGGAACTTGTCACACTCTCAGTCTACATGGGAACCTGTCACACTCTCAGTCTGCATGGAAACTTGTCACCCTCTCAGTCTCCATGGGAACCTGTCACACTCTCAGTGTCCATGGGAACTTGTCACACTCTCAGTCTACATGGGAACGTGTCACACCATCAGTCACCATGGGAACTTGTCACACTCTCAGTCTACAAGGGAACTTGTCGCACTCTTAGTCTCCATGGATGGGGAACTTGTCGCACTCTCAGTCTCCATGGGAACTTGTCAGACTCTCAGTCTACATGGGAACTTGTCACACTGTCAGTCTACATGGGAATTTGTCACACGCTCAGTCTCCATGGGAACTTGTCACACTCTCGGTCTCCATGGGAACTTGTCACGCTCTCGGTCTCCAAGGGAACTTGTCACACTCTAGGTATCCATGGAAACTTGTCACACTCTCAGTCTCCATGGGAATTTGTCACACGCTCAGTCTCCATGGGAACTTGTCACACTCTCGGTCTCCATGGGAACTTGTCACACTCTAGGTCTACATGGGAACTTGTCACACTCTAGGTCTCCATGGAAACTTGTCACACTCTCAGTCTCCATGGGAGCTTGTCACACTCTCAGTCTCCATGGGAACTTGTCACACTCTCAGTCTACTTGGGAACTTGTCACACTTTCAGTCTACATGGGAGCTTCTGACACTCTCAGTCTCCACGGGAACATGTCACACTCTCAGTCTCCTTGGGAACTTGTCACACTTTCAGTCTACACGGGAGCTTCTCACACTCGCAGTCTCCACGGGAACATGTCACACTCTCAGTCTCCACGGGAACTTGTCACACCCTCAGTCTCCATGGGAACTTGTCACACTTTCAGTCTCCGTGAGAACTTCTCACACTCTAAGTCTCCATGGGAACTTGTCAGGCGCTCAGACTCCATGGGAACTTGTCACACTCTCAGTCTACATGGGAACTTGTCACACTCTCAGTGTACATGGGAACCTGTCACACTCTCAGTCTCCATGGAAACTTGTCACACTGTCAGTCTCCATGGGAACCTGTCACACGCTCAGTCTCCATGGGAACTTGTCACACTCTCAGTCTACATGGGAACTTGTCACACGCTCAGTCTCCATGGGAACTTGTCACACTCTCAGTCTACATGGGAACTTGTCACACTCTCAGTCTACATGGGAATTTGTCACACGCTCAGTCTCCATGGGAACTTGTCACACTCTCGGTCTCCATGGGAACTTGTCACACTCTAGGTCTCCATGGAAACTTGTCACACTCTCAGTCTCCATGGGAACTTGTCACACTCTCAGTCTCCATGGGAACTTGTCACACTCTCAGTCTACTTAGGAACTTGTCACACTTTCAGTCTACATGGGAGCTTCTCACACTCTCAGTCTCCACGGGAACATGTCACACTCTAAAGTCTCCATGGGAACATGTCACACTTTCAGTCTACACGGGAGCTTCTCACACTCTCAGTCTCCACGGGAACATGCCACACTCTCAGTCTCTACGGGAACTTGTCACACCCTCAGTCTCCATGGGAACTTGTCACACTTTCAGTCTCCGTGAGAACTTCTCACACTCGAAGTCTCCAAGGGAACTTGTCAGGCGCTCAGACTCCATGGGAACGTGTCACACTCTCAGTCTACATGGGAATTTGTCACACTCTCAGTCTACATGGGAACCTGTCAGGCCCTCAGACTCCATGGGAACTTGTCACACTCTCAGTCTACATGGGAACCTGTCACACTCTCAGTCTCCATGGAAACTTGTCACACTCTCAGTCTCCATGGGAACCTGTCACACTCTCAGTCTCCATGGGAACTTTTCACACTCTCAGTCTACATGGGAACGTGTCACACCATCAGTCACCATGGGAACTTGTCACACTCTGAGTCTACAAGGGAACTTGTCGCACTCTTAGTCTCCATGGATGGGGAACTTGTCGCACTCTCAGTCTCCATGGGAACTTGTCACACTCTCAGTCTACATGGGAACATGTCACACTCTCAGTCTACATGGGAATTTGTCACACGCTCAGTCTCCATGGGGACTTGTCACACTCTCGGTCTCCATGGGAACTTGTCACACACTCGGTCTCCAAGGGAACTTGTCACACTCTCAGTCTCCATGGGAACTTGTCACACTCTCAGTCTACTTGGGAACTTGTCACACTTTCAGTCTACATGGGAGCTTCTCACACTCTCAGTCTCCACGGGAACATGTCACACTCTCAGTCTCCACGGGAACTTGTCACACCCTCAGTCTCCATGGGAACTTGTCACACTCTCAGTCTCCGTGGGAACTTGTCACACTCTCGGTCTACATGGGAACTTGTCACACTCTCAGTCTCCATGAGAACTTGTCACACTCTCAGTCCACATGAGAACTTGTCACAATGTCAGTCTCCATGGAAACTTGTCACACTTTCAGTCAACATGGGAACTTGTCACACTCTGAGTCTCCATGGAAACTTGTCACACTCTCAGTCTCCATGGGAACATGTCAAACTCTCAGTCTCCATGGGAACTTGTCACACTCTCAGTCTACATGGGAACTTGTCACACTCTCAGTCTACATGAGAACTTGTCACACTCTCAGTCTTCATGGGAAATTGTCACCCTCTCAGTCTCCATGGGAACTTGTCACACTCTCAGTCTACATGGGAACCTGTCACACTCTCAGTCTCCATGGGAACTTGTCACACTCTCAGTCTACAAGGGAACTTGTCGCACTCTTAGTCTCCATGGATGGGGAACTTGTCGCACTCTCAGTCTCCATGGGAACTTGTCACACTCTCAGTCTACATGGGAACTTGTCACACTCTCAGTCTACATGGGAATTTGTCACACGCTCAGTCTCCATGGGAACTTGTCACACTCTCGGTCTCCATGGGAACTTGTCACACTCTAGGTCTCCATGGAAACTTGTCACACTCTCAGTCTCCATGGGAACTTGTCACACTCTCAGTCTCCATGGGAACTTGTCACACTCTCAGTCTACTTGGGAACTTGTCACACTCTCAGTCGACATGGGAACCTGTTACACCATCAGTCTCCATTGGAACTTGTCACACTCTCAGTCTTCAAGGGAACTTGTCGCACTCTTAGTCTCCATGGATGGGGAACTTGTCGCACTCTCAGTCTCCATGGGAACTTGTCAGACTGTCAGTCTACATGGGAACTTGTCACACTCTCAGTCTACATGGGAACCTGTCACACTCTCAGTCTCCATGGAAACTTGTCACACTCTCAGTCTCCATGGGAACCTGTCACACTCTCAGTCTCCATGGGAACTTGCCACACTCTCAGTCTACATGGGAACTTCTCACACTCTCAGTCTCCATGGGAACTTGTCACACTCTCGGTCTCCATGGGAACTTGTCACACTCTAGGTCTCCATGGAAACTTGTCACACTCTCAGTCTCCATGGGAACTTGTCACACTCTCAGTCTCCATGGGAACTTGTCACACTCTCATCTACTTGGGAACTTGTCACACTTTCAGTCTACATGGGAGCTTCTCACACTCTCAGTCTCCACGGGAACATGTCACACTCTCAGTCTCCATGGGAACTTGTCACACTTTCAGTCTACACGGGAGCTTCTCACACTCTCAGTCTCCAAGGGAACATGTCACACTCTCAGTCTCCACGGGAACTTGTCACACCCTCAGTCTCCATGGGAACTTGTCACACTTTCAGTCTCCGTGAGAACTTCTCACACTCGAAGTCTCCATGGGAACTTGTCATGCGCTCAGACTCCATGGGAACTTGTCACACTCTCAGTCTACATGGGAACTTGTCACACTCTCAGTCTACATGGGAACCTGTCACACTCTCAGTCTGCATGGAAACTTGTCACCCTCTCAGTCTCCATGGGAACCTGTCACACTCTCAGTGTCCATGGGAACTTGTCACACTCTCAGTCTACATGGGAACGTGTCACACCATCAGTCACCATGGGAACTTGTCACACTCTCAGTCTACAAGGGAACTTGTCGCACTCTTAGTCTCCATGGATGGGGAACTTGTCGCACTCTCAGTCTCCATGGGAACTTGTCAGACTCTCAGTCTACATGGGAACTTGTCACACTGTCAGTCTACATGGGAATTTGTCACACGCTCAGTCTCCATGGGAACTTGTCACACTCTCGGTCTCCATGGGAACTTGTCACGCTCTCGGTCTCCAAGGGAACTTGTCACACTCTAGGTATCCATGGAAACTTGTCACACTCTCAGTCTCCATGGGAATTTGTCACACGCTCAGTCTCCATGGGAACTTGTCACACTCTCGGTCTCCATGGGAACTTGTCACACTCTAGGTCTACATGGGAACTTGTCACACTCTAGGTCTCCATGGAAACTTGTCACACTCTCAGTCTCCATGGGAACTTGTCACACTCTCAGTCTCCATGGGAACTTGTCACACTCTCAGTCTACTTGGGAACTTGTCACACTTTCAGTCTACATGGGAGCTTCTGACACTCTCAGTCTCCACGGGAACATGTCACACTCTCAGTCTCCTTGGGAACTTGTCACACTTTCAGTCTACACGGGAGCTTCTCACACTCGCAGTCTCCACGGGAACATGTCACACTCTCAGTCTCCACGGGAACTTGTCACACCCTCAGTCTCCATGGGAACTTGTCACACTTTCAGTCTCCGTGAGAACTTCTCACACTCTAAGTCTCCATGGGAACTTGTCAGGCGCTCAGACTCCATGGGAACTTGTCACACTCTCAGTCTACATGGGAACTTGTCACACTCTCAGTGTACATGGGAACCTGTCACACTCTCAGTCTCCATGGAAACTTGTCACACTGTCAGTCTCCATGGGAACCTGTCACACGCTCAGTCTCCATGGGAACTTGTCACACTCTCAGTCTACATGGGAACTTGTCACACTCTCAGTCTACATGGGAATTTGTCACACGCTCAGTCTCCATGGGAACTTGTCACACTCTCGGTCTCCATTGGAACTTGTCACACTCTAGGTCTCCATGGAAACTTGTCACACTCTCAGTCTCCATGGGAACTTGTCACACTCTCAGTCTCCATGGGAACTTGTCACACTCTCAGTCTACTTGGGAACCTGTCACACTTTCAGTCTACATGGGAGCTTCTCACACTCTCAGTCTCCACGGGAACATGTCACACTCTCAGTCTCCATGGGAACATGTCACACTTTCAGTCTACACGGGAGCTTCTCACACTCTCAGTCTCCACGGGAACATGTCACACTCTCAGTCTCTACGGGAACTTGTCACACCATCAGTCACCATGGGAACTTGTCACACTCTCAGTCTACAAGGGAACTTGTCGCACTCTCAGTCTACATGGGAACTTGTCACACTCTCGGTCTCCATGGGAACTTGTCACACTCTCGGTCTCCAAGGGAACTTGTCACACTTTCAGTCTACACGGGAGCTTCTCACACTCTCAGTCTCCAAGGGAACATGTCACACTCTCAGTCTCCACGGGAACTTGTCACACCCTCAGTCTCCATGGGAACTTGTCACACTTTCAGTCTCCGTGAGAACTTCTCACACTCGAAGTCTCCATGGGAACTTGTCATGCGCTCAGACTCCATGGGAACTTGTCACACTCTCAGTCTACATGGGAACTTGTCACACTCTCAGTCTACATGGGAACCTGTCACACTTTCAGTCTGCATGGAAACTTGTCACCCTCTCAGTCTCCATGGGAACCTGTCACACTCTCAGTGTCCATGGGAACTTGTCACACTCTCAGTCTACATGGGAACGTGTCACACCATCAGTCACCATGGGAACTTGTCACACTCTCAGTCTACAAGGGAACTTGTCGCACTCTTAGTCTCCATGGATGGGGAACTTGTCGCACTCTCAGTCTCCATGGGAACTTGTCAGACTCTCAGTCTACATGGGAACTTGTCACACTGTCAGTCTACATGGGAATTTGTCACACGCTCAGTCTCCATGGGAACTTGTCACACTCTCGGTCTCCATGGGAACTTGTCACGCTCTCGGTCTCCAAGGGAACTTGTCACACTCTAGGTATCCATGGAAACTTGTCACACTCTCAGTCTCCATGGGAATTTGTCACACGCTCAGTCTCCATGGGAACTTGTCACACTCTCGGTCTCCATGGGAACTTGTCACACTCTAGGTCTACATGGGAACTTGTCACACTCTAGGTCTCCATGGAAACTTGTCACACTCTCAGTCTCCATGGGAACTTGTCACACTCTCAGTCTCCATGGGAACTTGTCACACTCTCAGTCTACTTGGGAACTTGTCACACTTTCAGTCTACATGGGAGCTTCTGACACTCTCAGTCTCCACGGGAACATGTCACACTCTCAGTCTCCTTGGGAACTTGTCACACTTTCAGTCTACACGGGAGCTTCTCACACTCGCAGTCTCCACGGGAACATGTCACACTCTCAGTCTCCACGGCAACTTGTCACACCCTCAGTCTCCATGGGAACTTGTCACACTTTCAGTCTCCGTGAGAACTTCTCACACTCTAAGTCTCCATGGGAACTTGTCAGGCGCTCAGACTCCATGGGAACTTGTCACACTCTCAGTCTACATGGGAACTTGTCACACTCTCAGTCTACATGGGAACCTGTCACACTCTCAGTCTCCATGGAAACTTGTCACACTGTCAGTCTCCATGGGAACCTGTCACACGCTCAGTCTCCATGGGAACTTGTCACACTCTCAGTCTACATGGGAACTTGTCACACTCTCAGTCTACATGGGAATTTGTCACACGCTCAGTCTCCATGGGAACTTGTCACACTCTCGGTCTCCATTGGAACTTGTCACACTCTAGGTCTCCATGGAAACTTGTCACACTCTCAGTCTCCATGGGAACTTGTCACACTCTCGGTCTCCATGGGAACTTGTCACACTCTCGGTCTCCAAGGGAACTTGTCACACTTTCAGTCTACACGGGAGCTTCTCACACTCTCAGTCTCCAAGGGAACATGTCACACTCTCAGTCTCCACGGGAACTTGTCACACCCTCAGTCTCCATGGGAACTTGTCACACTTTCAGTCTCCGTGAGAACTTCTCACACTCGAAGTCTCCATGGGAACTTGTCATGCGCTCAGACTCCATGGGAACTTGTCACACTCTCAGTCTACATGGGAACTTGTCACACTCTCAGTCTACATGGGAACCTGTCACACTCTCAGTCTGCATGGAAACTTGTCACCCTCTCAGTCTCCATGGGAACCTGTCACACTCTCAGTGTCCATGGGAACTTGTCACACTCTCAGTCTACATGGGAACGTGTCACACCATCAGTCACCATGGGAACTTGTCACACTCTCAGTCTACAAGGGAACTTGTCGCACTCTTAGTCTCCATGGATGGGGAACTTGTCGCACTCTCAGTCTCCATGGGAACTTGTCAGACTCTCAGTCTACATGGGAACTTGTCACACTGTCAGTCTACATGGGAATTTGTCACACGCTCAGTCTCCATGGGAACTTGTCACACTCTCGGTCTCCATGGGAACTTGTCACGCTCTCGGTCTCCAAGGGAACTTGTCACACTCTAGGTATCCATGGAAACTTGTCACACTCTCAGTCTCCATGGGAATTTGTCACACGCTCAGTCTCCATGGGAACTTGTCACACTCTCGGTCTCCATGGGAACTTGTCACACTCTAGGTCTACATGGGAACTTGTCACACTCTAGGTCTCCATGGAAACTTGTCACACTCTCAGTCTCCATGGGAACTTGTCACACTCTCAGTCTCCATGGGAACTTGTCACACTCTCAGTCTACTTGGGAACTTGTCACACTTTCAGTCTACATGGGAGCTTCTGACACTCTCAGTCTCCACGGGAACATGTCACACTCTCAGTCTCCTTGGGAACTTGTCACACTTTCAGTCTACACGGGAGCTTCTCACACTCGCAGTCTCCACGGGAACATGTCACACTCTCAGTCTCCACGGGAACTTGTCACACCCTCAGTCTCCATGGGAACTTGTCACACTTTCAGTCTCCGTGAGAACTTCTCACACTCTAAGTCTCCATGGGAACTTGTCAGGCGCTCAGACTCCATGGGAACTTGTCACACTCTCAGTCTACATGGGAACTTGTCACACTCTCAGTGTACATGGGAACCTGTCACACTCTCAGTCTCCATGGAAACTTGTCACACTGTCAGTCTCCATGGGAACCTGTCACACGCTCAGTCTCCATGGGAACTTGTCACACTCTCAGTCTACATGGGAACTTGTCACACTCTCAGTCTACATGGGAATTTGTCACACGCTCAGTCTCCATGGGAACTTGTCACACTCTCGGTCTCCATTGGAACTTGTCACACTCTAGGTCTCCATGGAAACTTGTCACACTCTCAGTCTCCATGGGAACTTGTCACACTCTCAGTCTCCATGGGAACTTGTCACACTCTCAGTCTACTTGGGAACCTGTCACACTTTCAGTCTACATGGGAGCTTCTCACACTCTCAGTCTCCACGGGAACATGTCACACTCTCAGTCTCCATGGGAACATGTCACACTTTCAGTCTACACGGGAGCTTCTCACACTCTCAGTCTCCACGGGAACATGTCACACTCTCAGTCTCTACGGGAACTTGTCACACCATCAGTCACCATGGGAACTTGTCACACTCTCAGTCTACAAGGGAACTTGTCGCACTCTCAGTCTACATGGGAACTTGTCACACTCTCGGTCTCCATGGGAACTTGTCACACTCTCGGTCTCCAAGGGACCTTGTCACACTCTCAGTCTCCATGGGAACCTGTCACACTCTCAGTCTCCATGGAAACTTGTCACACTCTCAGTCTACATGGGAACCTGTCACACCATCAGACTCCATGGGAACTTGTCAGACTCTCAGTCTACAAGGGAACTTGTCGCACTCTTAGTCTCCATGGATGGGGAACTTGTCGCACTCTCAGTCTCCATGGGAACTTGTCACACTCTCAGTCTACATGGGAACTTGTCACACTCTCGGTCTCCATGGGAACTTGTCACACTCTCGGTCTCCAAGGGAACTTGTCACACTCTCAGTCTCCATGGGAACCTGTCACACTCTCAGTCTCCATGGAAACTTGTCACACTCTCAGTCTACATGGGAACCCGTCACACCATCAGACTCCATGGGAACTTGTCAGACTCTCAGTCTACAAGGGAACTTGTCGCACTCTTAGTCTCCATGGATGGGGAACTTGTCGCACTCTCAGTCTCCATGGGAACTTGTCACACTCTCAGTCTACATGGGAACTTGTCACACTCTCAGTCTACATGGGAATTTGTCACATGCTCAGTCTCCATGGGAAGTTGTCACACTCTCAGTCTCCATGGGAACTTGTCACACTCTAGGTCTCCATGGAAACTTGTCACACTCTCAGTCTTCATGGGAACTTGTCACACTCTCAGTCTCAATGGGAACTTGTCACACTCTCAGTCTACTTGCGAACTTGTCACACTCTCAGTCTACATGGGAACCTGTCACACCATCAGTCTCCATGGGAACTTGTCACACTCTCAGTCTGCAAGGGAACTTGTCGCACTCTTAGTCTCCATGGATAGGGAACTTGTCGCACTCTCAGTCTCCATGGGAACTTGTCAGACTCTCAGTCTACATGGGAACTTGTCACACTCTCAGTCTACATGGGAATTTGTCACACGCTCAGTCATGGGAACTTGTCACACTCTTGGTCTCCATGGGAACTTGTCACGCTCTCGGTCTCCAAGGGAACTTGTCACACTCTAGGTATCCATGGAAACTTGTCACACTCTCAGTCTCCATGGGAATTTGTCACACGCTCAGTCTCCATGGGACTTGTCACACTCTCGGTCTCCATGGGAACTTGTCACACTCTAGGTCTCCATGGAAATTTGTCACACTCTCAGTCTCCATTGGAACTTGTCACACTCTCAGTCTCCATGGGAACTTGTCACACTCTCAGTCTACTTGGGAACTTGTCACACTTTCAGTCTACATGGGAGCTTCTCACACTCTCAGTCTCCACGGGAACATGTCACACTCTCAGTCTCCTTGGGAACTTGTCACACTTTCAGTCTACACGGGAGCTTCTCACACTCTCAGTCTCCACGGGAACATGTCACACTCTCAGTCTCCACGGGAACTTGTCACACCCTCAGTCTCCATGGGAACTTGTCACACTTTCAGTCTCCGTGAGAACTTCTCACACTCTAAGTCTCCATGGGAACTTGTCAGGCGCTCAGACTCCATGGGAACTTGTCACACTCTCAGTCTACATGGGAACTTGTCACACGCTCAGTCTACATGGGAACCTGTCACACTCGCAGTCTCCATGGAAACTTGTCACACTCTCAGTCTCCATGGGAACCTGTCACACTCTCAGTCTCCATGGGAACTTGTCACACTCTCAGTCTGCATGGGAACGTGTCACACCATCAGTCACCATGGGAACTTGTCAGACTCTCAGTCTACAAGGGAACTTGTCGCACTCTTAGTCTCCATGGATGGGGAACTTGTCGCACTCTCAGTCTCCATGGGAACTTGTCACACTCTCAGTCTACATGGGAACATGTCACACTCTCAGTCTACATGGGAATTTGTCACACGCTCAGTCTCCATGGGGACTTGTCACACTCTCGGTCTCCATGGGAACTTGTCACAATCTCGGTCTCCAAGGGAACTTGTCACACTCTCAGTCTCCATGGGAACTTGTCACACTCTCAGTCTACTTGGGAACTTGTCACACTTTCAGTCTACATGGGAGCTTCTCACACTCTCAGTCTCCACGGGAACATGTCACACTCTCAGTCTCCACGGGAACTTGTCACACCCTCAGTCTCCATGGGAACTTGTCACACTCTCAGTCTCCGTGGGAACTTGTCACACTCTCGGTCTACATGGGAACTTGTCACACTCTCAGTCTCCATGACAACTTGTCACACTCTCAGTCCACATGAGAACTTGTCACAATGTCAGTCTCCATGGAAACTTGTCACCATTTCAGTCAACATGGGAACTTGTCGCACTCTCAGTCTCCATGGAAACTTGTCACACTCTCAGTCTCCATGGGAACATGTCACACTCTCAGTCTCCATGGGAACTTGTCACACTCTCAGTCTACATGGGAACTTGTCACACTCTCAGTCTACATGTGAACTTGTCACACTCTCAGTCTTCATGGGAAATTGTCACCCTCTCAGTCTCCATGGGAACTTGTCACACTCTCAGTCTCCATGGAAACTTGTCACACTCTCAGTCTACATGGGAACCTGTCACACCATCAGACTCCATGGGAACTTGTCACACTCTCAGTCTACAAGGGAACTTGTCGCACTCTTAGTCTCCATGGATGGAGAACTTGTCGCACTCTCAGTCTCCATGGGAACTTGTCGCACTCTCAGTCTCCATGGGAACTTGTCACACTCTCAGTCTACATGGGAACATGTCACACTCTCAGTCTACATGGGAATTTGTCACACGCTCAGTCTCCATGGGGACTTGTCACACTCTCGGTCTCCATGGGAACTTGTCACAATCTCGGTCTCCAAGGGAACTTGTCACACTCTCAGTCTCCATGGGAACTTGTCACACTCTCAGTCTACTTGGGAACTTGTCACACTTTCAGTCTACATGGGAGCTTCTCACACTCTCAGTCTCCACGGGAACATGTCACACTCTCAGTCTCCACGGGAACTTGTCACACCCTCAGTCTCCATGGGAACTTGTCACACTCTCAGTCTCCGTGGGAACTTGTCACACTCTCGGTCTACATGGGAACTTGTCACACTCTCAGTCTCCATGACAACTTGTCACACTCTCAGTCCACATGAGAACTTGTCACAATGTCAGTCTCCATGGAAACTTGTCACCATTTCAGTCAACATGGGAACTTGTCGCACTCTCAGTCTCCATGGAAACTTGTCACACTCTCAGTCTCCATGGGAACATGTCACACTCTCAGTCTCCATGGGAACTTGTCACACTCTCAGTCTACATGGGAACTTGTCACACTCTCAGTCTACATGTGAACTTGTCACACTCTCAGTCTTCATGGGAAATTGTCACCCTCTCAGTCTCCATGGGAACTTGTCACACTCTCAGTCTCCATGGAAACTTGTCACACTCTCAGTCTACATGGGAACCTGTCACACCATCAGACTCCATGGGAACTTGTCACACTCTCAGTCTACAAGGGAACTTGTCGCACTCTTAGTCTCCATGGATGGAGAACTTGTCGCACTCTCAGTCTCCATGGGAACTTGTCACACTCTCAGACTACATGGGAACTTGTCACACTCTCAGTCTACATGGGAATTTGTCACACGCTCAGTCTCCATGGGAACTTGTCACACTCTCGGTCTCCATGGGAACTTGTCACACTCTAGGTCTCCATGGAAACTTGTCACACTCTCAGTCTCCATGGGAACTTGTCACACTCTCAGTCTCCATGGGAACTTGTCACACTCTCAGTCTACTTGGGAACTTGTCACACTCTCAGTCGACATGGGAACCTGTTACACCATCAGTCTCCATTGGAACTTGTCATACTCTCAGTCTACAAGGGAACTTGTCGCACTCTTAGTCTCCATGGATGGGGAACTTGTCGCACTCTCAGTCTCCATGGGAACTTGTCAGACTGTCAGTCTACATGGGAACTTGTCACACTCTCAGTCTACATGGGAACCTGTCACACTCTCAGTCTCTATGGAAACTTGTCACACTCTCAGTCTCCATGGGAACCTGTCACACTCTCAGTCTCCATGGGAACTTGTCACACTCTCAGTCTACATGGGAACTTGTCACACTCTCAGTCTCCATGGGAACTTGTCACACTCTCGGTCTCCATGGGAACTTGTCACACTCTAGGTCTCCATGGAAACTTGTCACACTCTCAGTCTCCATGGGAACTTGTCACACTCTCAGTCTCCATCGGAACTTGTCACACTCTCATCTACTTGGGAACTGGTCACACTTTCAGTCTACATGGGAGCTTCTCACACTCTCAGTCTCCACGGGAACATGTCACACTCTCAGTCTCCATGGGAACTTGTCACACTTTCAGTCTACACGGGAGCTTCTCACACTCTCAGTCTCCACGGGAACATGTCACACTCTCAGTCTCCACGGGAATTTGTCACACCCTCAGTCTCCATGGGAACTTGCCACACTTTCAGTCTCCGTGAGAACTTCTCACACTCGAAGTCTCCATGGGAACTTGTCAGGCGCTCAGACTCCATGGGAACTTGTCACACTCTCAGTCTACATGGGAACCTGTCACACTCTCAGTCTCCATGGAAACTTGTCACACTCTCAGTCTCCATGGGAACCTGTCACACTCTCAGTGTCCATGGGAACTTGTCACACTCTCAGTCTACATGGGAACATGTCACACCATCAGTCACCATGGGAACTTGTCACACTCTCAGTCTACAAGGGAACTTGTCGCACTCTTAGTCTCCATGGATGGGGAACTTGTCGCCCTCTCAGTCTCCATGGGAACTTGTCACACTCTCAGTCTACATGGGAACTTGTCACACTCTCAGTCTACATGGGAATTTGTCACACGCTCAGTCTCCATGGGGACTTGTCACACTCTCGGTCCCCATGGGAACTTGTCACACTCTCGGTCTCCAAGGGAACTTGTCACACTCTCAGTCTCCATGGGAACTTGTCACACTCTCAGTCTACTTGGGAACTTGTCACACTTTCAGTCTACATGGGAGCTTCTCACACTCTCAGTCTCCACGGGAACATGTCACACTCTCAGTCTCCACGGGAACTTGTCACACCCTCAGTCTCCATGGGAACTTGTCACACTCTCAGTCTCCGTGGGAACTTGTCACACTCTCGGTCTACATGGGAACTTGACAGAATTCTCAGTCTCCATGAGAACTTGTCACACTCTCAGTCCACATGAGAACTTGTCACACTGTCAGTCTCCATGGAAACTTGTCACACTTTCAGTCAACATGGGAACTTGTCACACTCTCAGTCTCCATGGAAACTTGTCACACTCTCAGTCTCCGTGGGAACATGTCACACTCTCAGTCTCCATGGGAACTTGTCACACTCTCAGTCTACATGGGAACTTGTCACACTCTCAGTCTACATGAGAACTTGTCACACTCTCAGTCTCCATGGGAAATTGTCACCCTCTCAGTCTCCATGGGAACTTGTCACACTCTCAGTCTCCGTGGGAACTTGTCACACTCTCTGTCTACATGGCAACTTGTCACACTCTCAGTCTCCATGAGAACTTGTCACACTCTCAGTCCACATGAGAACTTGTCACAATGTCAGTCTCCATGGAAACTTGTCACACTTTCAGTCAACATGGGAACTTGTCACACTCTCAGTCTCCATGGAAACTTGTCACACTCTCAGTCTCCATGGGATCATGTCAGACTCTCAGTCTCCATGGGAACTTGTCACGCTCTCAGTCTACATGGGAACTTGTCACACTCTCAGTCTACATGAGAACTTGTCACACTCTCAGTCTTCATGGGAAATTGTCACCCTCTCAGTCTCCATGGGAACTTGTCACACTCTCAGTCTACATGGGAACCTGTCACACTCTCAGTCTCCATGGAAACTTGTCACACTCTCAGTCTACACGGGAACCTGTCGCACCATCAGACTCCATGGGAACTTGTCACACTCTCAGTCTCCATGGGAACTTGTCACACTCTCAATCTACATGGGAACTTGTCACACTCTCAGTCTACATGGGAATTTGTCACATGCTCAGTCTCCATGGGAACTTGTCACACTTTCAGTCTACACGGGAGCTTCTCACACTCTCAGTCTCCACGGGAACATGTCACACTCTCAGTCTCCACGGGAACTTGTCACACCCTCAGTCTCCATGGGAACTTGTCACACTTTCAGTCTCCGTGAGAACTTCTCACACTCTAAGTCTCCATGGGAACTTGTCAGGCGCTCAGACTCCATGGGAACTTGTCACACTCTCAGTCTACATGGGAACTTGTCACACTCTCAGTCTACATGGGAACCTGTCACACTCTCAGTCTCCATGGAAACTTGTCACACTCTCAGTCTCCATGGGAACCTGTCACACGCTCAGTCTCCATGGGAACTTGTCACACTCTCAGTCTACATGGGGAACTTGTCACACTCTCAGTCTACATGGGAATTTGTCACACGCTCAGTCTCCATGGGAACTTGTCACACTCTCGGTCTCCATGGGAACTTGTCACACTCTAGGTCTCCATGGAAACTTGTCACACTCTCAGTCTCCATGGGAACTTGTCACACTCTCAGTCTCCATGGGAACTTGTCACACTCTCAGTCTACTTGGGAACTTGTCACACTTTCAGTCTACATGGGAGCTTCTCACACTCTCAGTCTCCACGGGAACTTGTCGCACTCTCAGTCTCCATGGGAACTTGTCACACTCTCAGTCTCCACGGGAACATGTCACACTCTCAGTCTCTACGGGAACTTGTCACACCATCAGTCACCATGGGAACTTGTCACACTCTCAGTCTACAAGGGAACTTGTCGCACTCTCAGTCTACATGGGAACTTGTCACACTCTCGGTCTCCATGGGAACTTGTCACACTCTCGGTCTCCAAGGGACCTTGTCACACTCTCAGTCTCCATGGGAACCTGTCACACTCTCAGTCTCCATGGAAACTTGTCACACTCTCAGTCTACATGGGAACCTGTCACACCATCAGACTCCATGGGAACTTGTCAGACTCTCAGTCTACAAGGGAACTTGTCGCACTCTTAGTCTCCATGGATGGGGAACTTGTCGCACTCTCAGTCTCCATGGGAACTTGTCACACTCTCAGTCTACATGGGAACTTGTCACACTCTCGGTCTCCATGGGAACTTGTCACACTCTCGGTCTCCAAGGGAACTTGTCACACTCTCAGTCTCCATGGGAACCTGTCACACTCTCAGTCTCCATGGAAACTTGTCACACTCTCAGTCTGCATGGGAACCCGTCACACCATCAGACTCCATGGGAACTTGTCAGACTCTCAGTCTACAAGGGAACTTGTCGCACTCTTAGTCTCCATGGATGGGGAACTTGTCGCACTCTCAGTCTCCATGGGAACTTGTCACACTCTCAGTCTACATGGGAACTTGTCACACTCTCAGTCTACATGGGAATTTGTCACATGCTCAGTCTCCATGGGAAGTTGTCACACTCTCGGTCTCCATGGGAACTTGTCACACTCTCAGTCTTCATGGGAACTTGTCACACTCTCAGTCTCAATGGGAACTTGTCACACTCTCAGTCTACATGGGAACCTGTCACACCATCAGTCTCCATGGGAACTTGTCACACTCTCAGTCTACAAGGGAACTTGTCGCACTCTTAGTCTCCATGGATAGGGAACTTGTCGCACTCTCAGTCTCCATGGGAACTTGTCAGACTCTCAGTCTACATGGGAACTTGTCACACTCTCAGTCTCCATGGGAATTTGTCACACGCTCAGTCTCCATGGGAACTTGTCACACTCTCGGTCTCCATGGGAACTTGTCACACTCTAGGTCTCCATGGAAATTTGTCACACTCTCAGTCTCCATTGGAACTTGTCACACTCTCAGTCTCCATGGGAACTTGTCACACTCTCAGTCTACTTGGGAACTTGTCACACTTTCAGTCTACATGGGAGCTTCTCACACTCTCAGTCTCCACGGGAACATGTCACACTCTCAGTCTCCTTGGGAACTTGTCACACTTTCAGTCTACACGGGAGCTTCTCACACTCTCAGTCTCCACGGGAACATGTCACACTCTCAGTCTCCACGGGAACTTGTCACACCCTCAGTCTCCATGGGAACTTGTCACACTTTCAGTCTCCGTGAGAACTTCTCACACTCTAAGTCTCCATGGGAACTTGTCAGGCGCTCAGACTCCATGGGAACTTGTCACACTCTCAGTCTACATGGGAACTTGTCACACGCTCAGTCTACATGGGAACCTGTCACACTCTCAGTCTCCATGGAAACTTGTCACACTCTCAGTCTCCATGGGAACCTGTCACACTCTCAGTCTCCATGGGAACTTGTCACTCTCTCAGTCTACATGGGAACGTGTCACACCATCAGTCACCATGGGAACTTGTCACACTCTCAGTCTACAAGGGAACTTGTCGCACTCTTAGTCTCCATGCATGGGGAACTTGTCGCACTCTCAGTCTCCATGGGAACTTGTCACACTCTCAGTCTACATGGGAACATGTCACACTCTCAGTCTACATGGGAATTTGTCACACGCTCAGTCTCCATGGGGACTTGTCACACTCTCGGTCTCCATGGGAACTTGTCACACTCTCGGTCTCCAAGGGAACTTGTCACACTCTCAGTCTCCATGGGAACCTGTCACACTCTCAGTCTCCATGGAAACTTGTCACACTCTCAGTCTACATGGGAACCCGTCACACCATCAGACTCCATGGGAACTTGTCAGACTCTCAGTCTACAAGGGAACTTGTCGCACTCTTAGTCTCCATGGATGGGGAACTTGTCGCACTCTCAGTCTCCATGGGAACTTGTCACACTCTCAGTCTACATGGGAACTTGTCACACTCTCAGTCTACATGGGAATTTGTCACATGCTCAGTCTCCATGGGAAGTTGTCACACTCTCGGTCTCCATGGGAACTTGTCACACTCTAGGTCTCCATGGAAACTTGTCACACTCTCAGTCTTCATGGGAACTTGTCACACTCTCAGTCTCAATGGGAACTTGTCACACTCTCAGTCTACATGGGAACCTGTCACACCATCAGTCTCCATGGGAACTTGTCACACTCTCAGTCTACAAGGGAACTTGTCGTGTCGCACTCTTAGTCTCCATGGATAGGGAACTTGTCGCACTCTCAGTCTCCACGGGAACTTGTCACACCCTCAGTCTCCATGGGAACTTGTCACACTCTCAGTCTCCGTGGGAACTTGTCACACTTTCGGTCTACATGGGAACTTGTCACACTCTCAGTCTCCATGACAACTTGTCACACTCTCAGTCCACATGAGAACTTGTCACAATGTCAGTCTCCATGGAAACTTGTCACCATTTCAGTCAACATGGGAACTTGTCACACTCTCAGTCTCCATGGAAACTTGTCACACTCTCAGTCTCCATGGGAACATGTCACACTCTCAGTCTCCATGGGAACTTGTCACACTCTCAGTCTACATGGGAAATTGTCACCCTCTCAGTCTCCATGGGAACTTGTCACACTCTCAGTCTCCATGGAAACTTGTCACACTCTCAGTCTACATGGGAACCTGTCACACCATCAGACTCCATGGGAACTTGTCACACTCTCAGTCTACAAGGGAACTTGTCGCACTCTTAGTCTCCATGGATGGGGAACTTGTCGCACTCTCAGTCTCCATGGGAACTTGTCACACTCTCAGACTACATGGGAACTTGTCACACTCTCAGTCTACATGGGAATTTGTCACACGCTCAGTCTACATGGGAACTTGTCACACGCTCAGTCTACATGGGAACCTGTCACACTCTCAGTCTCCATGGAAACTTGTCACACTCTCAGTCTCCCATGGGAACCTGTCACACTCTCAGTCTCCATGGGAACTTGTCACTCTCTCAGTCTACATGGGAACGTGTCACACCATCAGTCACCATGGGAACTTGTCACACTCTCAGTCTACAAGGGAACTTGTCGCACTCTTAGTCTCCATGGATGGGGGAACTTGTCGCACTCTCAGTCTCCATGGGAACTTGTCACACTCTCAGTCTACATGGGAACATGTCACACTCTCAGTCTACATGGGAATTTGTCACACGCTCAGTCTCCATGGGGACTTGTCACACTCTCGGTCTCCATGGGAACTTGTCACAATCTCGTCTTCCAAGGGAACTTGTCACACTCTCAGTCTCCATGGAACTTGTCACACTCTCAGTCTACTTGGGAACTTGTCACACTTTCAGTCTACATGGGAGCTTCTCACACTCTCAGTCTCCACGGGAACATGTCACACTCTCAGTCTCCACGGGAACTTGTCACACCCTCAGTCTCCATGGGAACTTGTCACACTCTCAGTCTCCGTGGGAACTTGTCACACTTTCGGTCTACATGGGAACTTGTCCACACTCTCAGTCTCCATGACAACTTGTCACACTCTCAGTCCACATGAGAACTTGTCACAATGTCAGTCTCCATGGAAACTTGTCACCATTTCAGTCAACATGGGAACTTGTCACACTCTCAGTCTCCATGGAAACTTGTCACACTCTCAGTCTCCATGGGAACATGTCACACTCTCAGTCTCCATGGGAACTTGTCACACTCTCAGTCTACATGGGAACTTGTCACACTCTCAGTCTACATGAGAACTTGTCACACTCTCAGTCTTCATGGGAAATTGTCACCCTCTCAGTCTCCATGGGAACTTGTCACACTCTCAGTCTCCATGGAAACTTGTCACACTCTCAGTCTACATGGGAACCTGTCACACCATCAGACTCCATGGGAACTTGTCACACTCTCAGTCTACAAGGGAACTTGTCGCACTCTTAGTCTCCATGGATGGGGAACTTGTCGCACTCTCAGTCTCCATGGGAACTTGTCACACTCTCAGACTACATGGGAACCTTGTCACACTCTCAGTCTACATGGAATTTGTCACACGCTCAGTCTCCATGGGAACTTGTCACACTCTCGGTCTCCATGGGAACTTGTCACACTCTAGGTCTCCATGGAAACTTGTCACACTCTCAGTCTCCATGGGAACTTGTCACACTCTCAGTCCTCCATGGGAACTTGTCACACTCTCAGTCTACTTGGGAACTTGTCACACTCTCAGTCGACATGCGAACCTGTTACACCATCAGTCTCCATTGGAACTTGTCACACTCTCAGTCTACAAGGGAACTTGTCGCACTCTTAGTCTCCATGGATGGGGAACTTGTCGCACTCTCAGTCTCCATGGGAACTTGTCAGACTGTCAGTCTACATGGGAACTTGTCACACTCTCAGTCTACATGGGGAACCTGTCACACTCTCAGTCTCTATGGAAACTTGTCACACTCTCAGTCTCCATGGGAACCTGTCACACTCTCAGTCTTCCATGGGGAACTTGTCACAGGAACTCTCGACAACTCCATGGGAACTTGTCACACTCTCAGTCTTCTATGGGAAATTGTCACCCTCTCAGTCTCCATGGGAACTTGTCACACTCTCAGTCTCCATGGAAACATGTCACACTCTCAGTCTCCATGGGAACTTGTCACACTTTCAGTCTACACGGGAGCTTCTCACACTCTCAGTCTCCACGGGAACATGTCACACTCTCAGTCTCCACGGGAATTTGTCACACCCTCAGTCTCCATGGGAACTTGTCACACTCTCAGTCTCCATGGAAACTTGTCACACTCTCAGTCTACATGGGAACCCGTCACACCATCAGACTCCATGGGAACTTGTCAGACTCTCAGTCTACAAGGGAACTTGTCGCACTCTTAGTCCTCCATGGATGGGGAACTTGTCGCACTCTCAGTCTCCATGGGAACTTGTCACACTCTCAGTCTACATGGGAACTTGTCACACTCTCAGTCTACATGGGAATTTGTCACATGCTCAGTCTCCATGGAAGTTGTCACACTCTCGGTCTCCATGGGAACTTGTCACACTCTAGGTCTCCATGGAAACTTGTCACACTCTCAGTCTTCATGGGAACTTGTCACACTCTCAGTCTCAATGGGAACTTGTCACACTCTCTCAGTCTACATGGGAAACCTGTCACACCATCAGTCTCCATGGGAACTTGTCACACTCTCAGTCTACAAGGGAACTTGTCGCACTCTTAGTCTCCATGGATAGGGAACTTGTCGCACTCTCAGTCTCCATGGGAACTTGTCAGACTCTCAGTCTACATGGGAACTTGTCACACTCTCAGTCTACATGGGAATTTGTCACACGCTCAGTCTCCATGGAACTTGTCACACTCTTGGTCTCCATGGGAACTTGTCACGCTCTCGGTCTCCAAGGAACTTGTCACACTCTAGGTATCCATGGAAACTTGTCACACTCTCAGTCTCCATGGGAATTTGTCACACGCTCAGTCTCCATGGGAACTTGTCACACTCTCGGTCTCCATGGGAACTTGTCACACTCTAGGTCTCCATGGAAATTTGTCACACTCTCAGTCTCCATTGGAACTTGTCACACTCTCAGTCTCCATGGGAACTTGTCACACTCTCAGTCTACTTGGGAACTTGTCACACTTTCAGTCTACATGGGAGCTTCTCACACTCTCAGTCTCCACGGGAACATGTCCACACTCTCAGTCTCCTTGGGAACTTGTCACACTTTCAGTCTACACGGGAGCTTCTCACGACTCTCAGTCTCCACGGGAACATGTCACACTCTCAGTCTCCACGGGAACTTGTCACACCCTCAGTCTCCATGGGAACTTGTCACACTTTCAGTCTCCGTGAGAACTTCTCACACTCTAAGTCTCCATGGGAACTTGTCAGGCGCTCAGACTCCATGGGAACTTGTCACACTCTCAGTCTACATGGGAACTTGTCACACGCTCAGTCTACATGGGAACCTGTCACACTCTCAGTCTCCATGGAAACTTGTCACACTCTCAGTCTCCATGGGAACCTGTCACACTCTCAGTCTCCATGGGAACTTGTCACTCTCTCAGTCTACATGGGAACGTGTCACACCATCAGTCACCATGGGAACTTGTCACACTCTCAGTCTACAAGGGGAACTTGTCGCACTCTTAGTCTCCATGGATGGGGAACTTTGTCGCACTCTCAGTCTCCATGGGAACTTGTCACACTCTCAGTCTACATGGGGAACATGTCACACTCTCAGTCTACATGGGAATTTGTCACACGCTCAGTCTCCATGGGGACTTGTCACACTCTCGGTCTCCATGGGAACTTGTCACAATCTCGGTCTCCAAGGGAACTTGTCACACTCTCAGTCTCCATGGAACTTGTCACACTCTCAGTCTACTTGGGAACTTGTCACACTTTCAGTCTACATGGGAGCTTCTCACACTCTCAGTCTCCACGGGAACATGTCACACTCTCAGTCTCCACGGGAACTTGTCACACCCTCAGTCTCCATGGGAACTTGTCACACTCTCAGTCTCCGTGGGAACTTGTCACACTTTCGGTCTACATGGGAACTTGTCACACTCTCAGTCTCCATGACAACTTGTCACACTCTCAGTCCACATGAGAACTTGTCACAATGTCAGTCTCCATGGAAACTTGTCACCATTTCAGTCAACATGGGAACTTGTCACACTCTCAGTCTCCATGGAAACTTGTCACACTCTCAGTCTCCATGGAACATGTCACACTCTCAGTCTCCATGGGAACTTGTCACACTCTCAGTCTACATGGGAAATTGTCACCCTCTCAGTCTCCATGGGAACTTGTCACACTCTCAGTCTCCATGGAAACTTGTCACACTCTCAGTCTACATGGAACCCTGTCACACCATCAGACCTCCATGGGAACTTGTCACACTCTCAGTCTACAAGGGAACTTGTCGCACTCTTAGTCTCCATGGATGGGGAACTTGTCGCACTCTCAGTCTCCATGGGAACTTGTCACACTCTCAGACTACATGGAACTTGTCACACTCTCAGTCTACATGGGAATTTGTCACACGCTCAGTCTACATGGGAACTTGTCACACGCTCAGTCTACATGGGAACCTGTCACACTCTCAGTCTCCATGGAAACTTGTCACACTCTCAGTCTCATGGGAACCTGTCACACTCTCAGTCTCCATGGGAACTTGTCACTCTCTCAGTATACATGGGAACGTGTCACACCATCAGTCACCATGGGAACTTGTCACACTCTCAGTCTACAAGGGAACTTGTCGCACTCTTAGTCTCCATGGATGGGAACTTGTCGCACTCTCAGTCTCCATGGGAACTTGTCACACTCTCAGTCTACATGGGAACATGTCACACTCTCAGTCTACATGGGAATTTGTCACACGCTCAGTCTCCATGGGGACTTGTCACACTCTCGGTCTCCATGGGAACTTGTCAGAATCTCGGTCTCCAAGGGAACTTGTCACACTCTCAGTCTCCATGGGAACTTGTCACACTCTCAGTCTACTTGGGAACTTGTCACACTTTCAGTCTACATGGGAGCTTCTCACACTCTGCAGTCTCCACGGGAACAATGTCACACTCTCAGTCTCCACGGGAACTTGTCACACCCTCAGTCTCCATGGGAACTTGTCACACTCTCAGTCTCCGTGGGAACTTGTCACACTTTCGGTCTACATGGGAACTTGTCACACTCTCAGTCTCCATGACAACTTGTCACACTCTCAGTCCACATGAGAACTTGTCACAATGTCAGTCTCCATGGAAACTTGTCCACCATTTCAGTCAACATGGGAACTTGTCACACTCTCAGTCCTCCATGGAAACTTGTCACACTCTCAGTCTCCACGGGAACTTGTCACACCCCTCAGTCTCCATGGGAACTTGTCACACTCTCAGTCTCCATGGGAACTTGTCACACTCTCAGTCTACATGGAACTTGTCACACTCTCAGTCTACATGAGAACTTGTCACACTCTCAGTCTTCATGGGAAATTGTCACCCTCTCAGTCTCCATGGGAACATGTCACACTCTCAGTCTACATGGGAATTTGTCACACGCTCAGTCTCCATGGGGACTTGTCACACTCTCGGTCTCCATGGGAACTTGTCACAATCTCGGTCTCCAAGGGAACTTGTCACACTCTCAGTCTCCATGGGAACTTGTCACACTCTCAGTCTACTTGGGAACTTGTCACACTGTTCAGTCTACATGGAGCTTCTCACACTCTCAGTCTCCACGGGAACATGTCACACTCTCAGTCTCCACGGGAACTTGTCACACCCTCAGTCTCCATGGGAACTTGTCACACTCTCAGTCTCCGTGGGAACTTGTCACACTTTCGGTCTACATGGGAACTTGTCACACTCTCAGTCTCCATGACAACTTGTCACACTCTCAGTCCACATGAGAACTTGTCACAATGTCAGTCTCCATGGAAACTTGTCACCATTTCAGTCAACATGGGAACTTGTCACACTCTCAGTCTCCATGGAAACTTGTCACACTCTCAGTCTCCATGGGAACATGTCACACTCTCAGTCTCCATGGGAACTTGTCACGCTCTCAGTCTACATGGGGAACTTGTCACACTCTCAGTCTACATAAGAACTTGTCACACTCTCAGTCTTCATGGGAAATTGTCACCCTCTCAGTCTCCATGGGAACTTGTCACACTCTCAGTCTCCATGGAAACTTGTCACACTCTCAGTCTACATGGGAACCTGTCACACCATCAGACTCCATGGGAACTTGTAACACTCTCAGTCTACAAGGGAACTTGTCGCACTCTTAGTCTCCATGGATGGGGAACTTGTCGCACTCTCAGTCTCCATGGGAACTTGTCACACTCTCAGACTACATGGGAAACTTGTCACACTCTCAGTCTACATGGGAATTTGTCACACGCTCAGTCTCCATGGGAACTTGTCACACTCTCGGTCTCCATGGGAACTTGTCACACTCTAGGTCTCCATGGAAACTTGTCACACTCTCAGTCTCCATGGGAACTTGTCACACTCTCAGTCTCCATGGGAAACTTGTCACACTCTCAGTCTACTTGGGAACTTGTCACACTCTCAGTCGACATGGGAACCTGTTACACCATCAGTCTCCATTGGAACTTGTCACACTCTCAGTCTACAAGGGAACTTGTCGCACTGTTAGTCTCCATGGATGGGGAACTTGTCGCACTCTCAGTCTCCCATGGGAACTTGTCAGACTGTCAGTCTACATGGGAACTTGTCACACTCTCAGTCTACATGGGAACCTGGTCACACTCTCAGTCTCTATGGAAACTTGTCACACTCTCAGTCTCCATGGGAACCTGTCACACTCTCAGTCTCCATGGGAACTTGTCACACTCTCGGTCTCCATGGGAACTTGTCACACTCTCAGTCTCCACGGGAACATGTCACACTCTCAGTCTCCATGGGAACTTGTCACACTTTCAGTCTACACGGGAGCTTCTCACACTCTCAGTCTCCACGGGAACATGTCACACTCTCAGTCTCCACGGGAATTTGTCACACCCTCAGTCTCCATGGGAACTTGTCACACTCTCAGTCTCCATGGAAACTTGTCACACTCTCAGTCCTACATGGGAACCCGTCACACCATCAGACTCCATGGGAACTTGTCAGACTCTCAGTCTACAAGGGAACTTGTCGCACTCTTAGTCTCCATGGATGGGGAACTTGTCGCACTCTCAGTCTCCATGGGAACTTGTCACACTCTCAGTCTACATGGGAACTTGTCACACTCTCAGTCTACATGGGAATTTGTCACATGCTCAGTCTCCATGGGAAGTTGTCACACTCTCGGTCTCCATGGGAACTTGTGACACTCTAGGTCTCCATGGAAAATTGTCACACTCTCAGTCTTCATGGGACTTGTCACACTCTCAGTCTCAATGGGAACTTGTCACACTCTCAGTCTACATGGGAACCTGTCACACCATCAGTCTCCATGGGAACTTGTCACACTCTCAGTCTACAAGGGAACTTGTCGCACTCTTAGTCTCCATGGATAGGGAACTTGTCGCACTCTCAGTCTCCATGGGAACTTGTCAGACTCTCAGTCTACATGGGAACTTGTCACACTCTCAGTCTACATGGGAATTTGTCACACGCTCAGTCTCCATGGGAACTTGTCACACTCTTGGTCTCCATGGGAACTTGTCACGCTCTCGGTCTCCAAGGGAACTTGTCACACTCTAGGTATCCATGGAAACTTGTCACACTCTCAGTCTCCATGGGAATTTGTCACACGCTCAGTCTCCATGGGAACTTGTCACACTCTCGGTCTCCATGGGAACTTGTCACACTCTAGGTCTCCATGGAAATTTGTCACACTCTCAGTCTCCATTGGAACTTGTCACACTCTCAGTCTCCATGGGAACTTGTCACACTCTCAGTCTACTTGGGAACTTGTCACACTTTCAGTCTACATGGGAGCTTCTCACACTCTCAGTCTCCACGGGAACATGTCACACTCTCAGTCTCCTTGGGAACTTGTCACACTTTCAGTCTACACGGGAGCTTCTCACACTCTCAGTCTCCACGGGAACATGTCACACTCTCAGTCTCCACGGGAACTTGTCACACCCTCAGTCTCCATGGGAACTTGTCACACTTTCAGTCTCCGTGAGAACTTCTCACACTCTAAGTCTCCATGGGAACTTGTCAGGCGCTCAGACTCCATGGGAACTTGTCACACTCTCAGTCTATATGGGAACTTGTCACACGCTCAGTCTACATGGGAACCTGTCACACTCTCAGTCTCCATGGAAACTTGTCACACTCTCAGTCTCCATGGGAACCTGTCACACTCTCAGTCTCCATGGGAACTTGTCACTCTCTCAGTCTACATGGGAACGTGTCACACCATCAGTCACCATGGGAACTTGTCACACTCTCAGTCTACAAGGGAACTTGTCGCACTCTTAGTCTCCATGGATGGGGAACTTGTCGCACTCTCAGTCTCCATGGGAACTTGTCACACTCTCAGTCTACATGGGAACATGTCACACTCTCAGTCTACATGGGAATTTGTCACACGCTCAGTCTCCATGGGGACTTGTCACACTCTCGGTCTCCATGGGAACTTGTCACAATCTCGGTCTCCAAGGGAACTTGTCACACTCTCAGTCTCCATGGGAACTTGTCACACTCTCAGTCTACTTGGGAACTTGTCACACTTTCAGTCTACATGGGAGCTTCTCACACTCTCAGTCTCCACGGGAACATGTCACACTCTCAGTCTCCACGGGAACTTGTCACACCCTCAGTCTCCATGGGAACTTGTCACACTCTCAGTCTCCGTGGGAACTTGTCACACTTTCGGTCTACATGGGAACTTGTCACACTCTCAGTCTCCATGACAACTTGTCACACTCTCAGTCCACATGAGAACTTGTCACAATGTCAGTCTCCATGGAAACTTGTCACCATTTCAGTCAACATGGGAACTTGTCACACTCTCAGTCTCCATGGAAACTTGTCACACTCTCAGTCTCCATGGGAACATGTCACACTCTCAGTCTCCATGGGAACTTGTCACACTCTCAGTCTACATGGGAAATTGTCACCCTCTCAGTCTCCATGGGAACTTGCTACACTCTCAGTCTCCATGGAAACTTGTCACACTCTCAGTCTACATGGGAACCTGTCACACCATCAGTCTCCATGGGAACTTGTCACACTCTCAGACTACATGGGAACTTGTCACACTCTCAGTCTACATGGGAATTTGTCACACGCTCAGTCTACATGGGAACTTGTCACACGCTCAGTCTACATGGGAACCTGTCACACTCTCAGTCTCCATGGAAACTTGTCACACTCTCAGTCTCCATGGGAACCTGTCACACTCTCAGTCTCCATGGGAACTTGTCACTCTCTCAGTCTACATGAGAACGTGTCACACCATCAGTCACCATGGGAACTTGTCACACTCTCAGTCTACAAGGGAACTTGTCGCACTCTTAGTCTCCATGGATGGGGAACTTGTCGCACTCTCAGTCTCCATGGGAACTTGTCACACTCTCAGTCTACATGGGAACATGTCACACTCTCAGTCTACATGGGAATTTGTCACACGCTCAGTCTCCATGGGGACTTGTCACACTCTCAGTCTACTTGGGAACTTGTCACACTTTCAGTCTACATGGGAGCTTCTCACACTCTCAGTCTCCACGGGAACATGTCACACTCTCAGTCTCCACGGGAACTTGTCACACCCTCTGTCTCCATGGGAACTTGTCACACTCTCAGTCTCCGTGGGAACTTGTCACACTTTCGGTCTACATGGGAACTTGTCACACTCTCAGTCTCCATGACAACTTGTCACACTCTCAGTCCACATGAGAACTTGTCACAATGTCAGTCTCCATGGAAACTTGTCACCATTTCAGTCAACATGGGAACTTGTCACACTCTCAGTCTCCATGGAAACTTGTCACACTCTCAGTCTCCACGGGAACTTGTGACACCCTCAGTCTCCATGGGAACTTGTCACACTCTCAGTCTCCATGGGAACTTGTCACACTCTCAGTCTACATGGGAACTTGTCACACTCTCAGTCTACATGAGAACTTGTCACACTCTCAGTCTTCATGGGAAATTGTCACCCTCTCAGTCTCCATGGGAACATGTCACACTCTCAGTCTACATGGGAATTTGTCACACGCTCAGTCTCCATGGGGACTTGTCACACTCTCGGTCTCCATGGGAACTTGTCACAATCTCGGTCTCCAAGGGAACTTGTCACACTCTCAGTCTCCATGGGAACTTGTCACACTCTCAGTCTACTTGGGAACTTGTCACACTTTCAGTCTACATGGGAGCTTCTCACACTCTCAGTCTCCACGGGAACATGTCACACTCTCAGTCTCCACGGGAACTTGTCACACCCTCAGTCTCCATGGGAACTTGTCACACTCTCAGTCTCCGTGGGAACTTGTCACACTTTCGGTCTACATGGGAACTTGTCACACTCTCAGTCTCCATGACAACTTGTCACACTCTCAGTCCACATGAGAACTTGTCACAATGTCAGTCTCCATGGAAACTTGTCACCATTTCAGTCAACATGGGAACTTGTCACACTCTCAGTCTCCATGGAAACTTGTCACACTCTCAGTCTCCATGGGAACATGTCACACTCTCAGTCTCCATGGGAACTTGTCACACTCTCAGTCTACATGGGAACTTGTCACACTCTCAGTCTACATGAGAACTTGTCACACTCTCAGTCTTCATGGGAAATTGTCACCCTCTCAGTCTCCATGGGAACTTGTCACACTCTCAGTCTCCATGGAAACTTGTCACACTCTCAGTCTACATGGGAACCTGTCACACCATCAGACTCCATGGGAACTTGTAACACTCTCAGTCTACAAGGGAACTTGTCGCACTCTTAGTCTCCATGGATGGGGAACTTGTCGCACTCTCAGTCTCCATGGGAACTTGTCACACTCTCAGACTACATGGGAACTTGTCACACTCTCAGTCTACATGGGAATTTGTCACACGCTCAGTCTCCATGGGAACTTGTCACACTCTCGGTCTCCATGGGAACTTGTCACACTCTAGGTCTCCATGGAAACTTGTCACACTCTCAGTCTCCATGGGAACTTGTCACACTCTCAGTCTCCATGGGAACTTGTCACACTCTCAGTCTACTTGGGAACTTGTCACACTCTCAGTCGACATGGGAACCTGTTACACCATCAGTCTCCATTGGAACTTGTCACACTCTCAGTCTACAAGGGAACTTGTCGCACTCTTAGTCTCCATGGATGGGGAACTTGTCGCACTCTCAGTCTCCATGGGAACTTGTCAGACTGTCAGTCTACATGGGAACTTGTCACACTCTCAGTCTACATGGGAACCTGTCACACTCTCAGTCTCTATGGAAACTTGTCACACTCTCAGTCTCCATGGGAACCTGTCACACTCTCAGTCTCCATGGGAACTTGTCACACTCTCGGTCTCCATGGGAACTTGTCACACTCTCAGTCTCCACGGGAACATGTCACACTCTCAGTCTCCATGGGAACTTGTCACACTTTCAGTCTACACGGGAGCTCCTCACACTCTCAGTCTCCACGGGAACATGTCACACTCTCAGTCTCCACGGGAATTTGTCACACCCTCAGTCTCCATGGGAACTTGTCACACTCTCAGTCTCCATGGAAACTTGTCACACTCTCAGTCTACATGGGAACCCGTCACACCATCAGACTCCATGGGAACTTGTCAGACTCTCAGTCTACAAGGGAACTTGTCGCACTCTTAGTCTCCATGGATGGGGAACTTGTCGCACTCTCAGTCTCCATGGGAACTTGTCACACTCTCAGTCTACATGGGAACTTGTCACACTCTCAGTCTACATGGGAATTTGTCACATGCTCAGTCTCCATGGGAAGTTGTCACACTCTCGGTCTCCATGGGAACTTGTCACACTCTAGGTCTCCATGGAAACTTGTCACACTCTCAGTCTTCATGGGAACTTGTCACACTCTCAGTCTCAATGGGAACTTCTCACACTCTCAGTCTACATGGGAACCTGTCACACCATCAGTCTCCATGGGAACTTGTCACACTCTCAGTCTACAAGGGAACTTGTCGCACTCTTAGTCTCCATGGATAGGGAACTTGTCGCACTCTCAGTCTCCATGGGAACTTGTCAGACTCTCAGTCTACATGGGAACTTGTCACACTCTCAGTCTACATGGGAATTTGTCACACGCTCAGTCTCCATGGGAACTTGTCACACTCTTGGTCTCCATGGGAACTTGTCACGCTCTCGGTCTCCAAGGGAACTTGTCACACTCTAGGTATCCATGGAAACTTGTCACACTCTCAGTCTCCATGGGAATTTGTCACACGCTCAGTCTCCATGGGAACTTGTCACACTCTCGGTCTCCATGGGAACTTGTCACACTCTAGGTCTCCATGGAAATTTGTCACACTCTCAGTCTCCATTGGAACTTGTCACACTCTCAGTCTCCATGGGAACTTGTCACACTCTCAGTCTACTTGGGAACTTGTCACACTTTCAGTCTACATGGGAGCTTCTCACACTCTCAGTCTCCACGGGAACATGTCACACTCTCAGTCTCCTTGGGAACTTGTCACACTTTCAGTCTACACGGGAGCTTCTCACACTCTCAGTCTCCACGGGAACATGTCACACTCTCAGTCTCCACGGGAACTTGTCACACCCTCAGTCTCCATGGGAACTTGTCACACTTTCAGTCTCCGTGAGAACTTCTCACACTCTAAGTCTCCATGGGAACTTGTCAGGCGCTCAGACTCCATGGGAACTTGTCACACTCTCAGTCTATATGGGAACTTGTCACACGCTCAGTCTACATGGGAACCTGTCACACTCTCAGTCTCCATGGAAACTTGTCACACTCTCAGTCTCCATGGGAACCTGTCACACTCTCAGTCTCCATGGGAACTTGTCACTCTCTCAGTCTACATGGGAACGTGTCACACCATCAGTCACCATGGGAACTTGTCACACTCTCAGTCTACAAGGGAACTTGTCGCACTCTTAGTCTCCATGGATGGGGAACTTGTCGCACTCTCAGTCTCCATGGGAACTTGTCACACTCTCAGTCTACATGGGAACATGTCACACTCTCAGTCTACATGGGAATTTGTCACACGCTCAGTCTCCATGGGGACTTGTCACACTCTCGGTCTCCATGGGAACTTGTCACAATCTCGGTCTCCAAGGGAACTTGTCACACTCTCAGTCTCCATGGGAACTTGTCACACTCTCAGTCTACTTGGGAACTTGTCACACTTTCAGTCTACATGGGAGCTTCTCACACTCTCAGTCTCCACGGGAACATGTCACACTCTCAGTCTCCACCGGAACTTGTCACACCCTCAGTCTCCATGGGAACTTGTCACACTCTCAGTCTCCGTGGGAACTTGTCACACTTTCGGTCTACATGGGAACTTGTCACACTCTCAGTCTCCATGACAACTTGTCACACTCTCAGTCCACATGAGAACTTGTCACAATGTCAGTCTCCATGGAAACTTGTCACCATTTCACTCAACATGGGAACTTGTCACACTCTCAGTCTCCATGGAAACTTGTCACACTCTCAGTCTCCATGGGAACATGTCACACTCTCAGTCTCCATGGGAACTTGTCACACTCTCAGTCTACATGGGAAATTGTCACCCTCTCAGTCTCCATGGGAACTTGTCACACTCTCAGTCTCCATGGAAACTTGTCACACTCTCAGTCTACATGGGAACCTGTCACACCATCAGACTCCATGGGAACTTGCCACACTCTCAGTCTACAAGGGAACTTGTCGCACTCTTAGTCTCCATGGATGGGGAACTTGTCGCACTCTCAGTCTCCATGGGAACTTGTCACACTCTCAGACTACATGGGAACTTGTCACACTCTCAGTCTCCATGGAAATTTGTCACACTCTCAGTCTCCATGGGAACCTGTCACACTCTCAGTCTCCATGGGAACTTGTCACTCTCTCAGTCTACATGGGAACGTGTCACACCATCAGTCACCATGGGAACTTGTCACACTCTCAGTCTACAAGGGAACTTGTCGCACTCTTAGTCTCCATGGATGGGGAACTTGTCGCACTCTCAGTCTCCATGGGAACTTGTCACACTCTCAGTCTACATGGGAACATGTCACACTCTCAGTCTACATGGGAATTTGTCACACGCTCAGTCTCCATGGGGACTTGTCACACTCTCGGTCTCCATGGGAACTTGTCAGAATCTCGGTCTCCAAGGGAACTTGTCACACTCTCAGTCTCCATGGGAACTTGTCACACTCTCAGTCTACTTGGGAACTTGTCACACTTTCAGTCTACATGGGAGCTTCTCACACTCTCAGTCTCCACGGGAACATGTCACACTCTCAGTCTCCACGGGAACTTGTCACACCCTCAGTCTCCATGGGAACTTGTCACACTCTCAGTCTCCGTGGGAACTTGTCACACTTTCGGTCTACATGGGAACTTGTCACACTCTCAGTCTCCATGACAACTTGTCACACTCTCAGTCCACATGAGAACTTGTCACAATGTCAGTCTCCATGGAAACTTGTCACCATTTCAGTCAACATGGGAACTTGTCACACTCTCAGTCTCCATGGAAACTTGTCACACTCTCAGTCTCCACGGGAACTTGTCACACCCTCAGTCTCCATGGGAACTTGTCACACTCTCAGTCTCCATGGGAACTTGTCACACTCTCAGTCTACATGGGAACTTGTCACACTCTCAGTCTACATGAGAACTTGTCACACTCTCAGTCTTCATGGGAAATTGTCACCCTCTCAGTCTCCATGGGAACTTGTCACACTCTCAGTCTCCATGGAAACTTGTCACACTCTCAGTCTACATGGGAACCTGTCACACCATCAGACTCCATGGGAACTTGTCACACTCTCAGTCTACAAGGGAACTTGTCGCACTCTTAGTCTCCATGGATGGGGAACTTGTCGCACTCTCAGTCTCCATGGGAACTTGTCACACTCTCAGACTACATGGGAACTTGTCACACTCTCAGTCTACATGGGAATTTGTCACACGCTCAGTCTCCATGGGAACTTGTCACACTCTCGGTCTCCATGGGAACTTGTCACACTCTAGGTCTCCATGGAAACTTGTCACACTCGCAGTCTCCATGGGAACTTGTCACACTCTCAGTCTCCATGGGAACTTGTCACACTCTCAGTCTACTTGGGAACTTGTCACACTCTCAGTCGACATGGGAACCTGTTACACCATCAGTCTCCATTGGAACTTGTCACACTCTCAGTCTACAAGGGAACTTGTCGCACTCTTAGTCTCCATGGATGGGGAACTTGTCGCACTCTCAGTCTCCATGGGAACTTGTCAGACTGTCAGTCTACATGGGAACTTGTCACACTCTCAGTCTACATGGGAACCTGTCACACTTTCAGTCTCTATGGAAACTTGTCACACTCTCAGTCTCCATGGGAACCTGTCACAATCTCAGTCTCCATGGGAACTTGTCACACTCTCGGTCTCCATGGGAACTTGTCACACTCTCAGTCTCCACGGGAACATGTCACACTCTCAGTCTCCACGGGAATTTCTCACACCCTCAGTCTCCATGGGAACTTGTCACACTTTCAGTCTCCGTGAGAACTTCTCACACTCGAAGTCTCCATGGGAACTTGTCAGGCGCTCAGACTCCATGGGAACTTGTCACACTCTCAGTCTACATGGGAACCTGTCACACTCTCAGTCTCCATGGAAACTTGTCACACTCTCAGTCTCCATGGGAACCTGTCACACTCTCAGTGTCCATGGGAACTTGTCACACTCTCAGTCTACAAGGGAACTTGTCGCACTCTTAGTCTCCATGGATGGGGAACTTGTCGCACTCTCAGTCTCCATGGGAACTTGTCACACTCTCAGTCTACATGGGAACTTGTCACACTCTCAGTCTACATGGGAATTTGTCACACGCTCAGTCTCCATGGGGACTTGTCACACTCTCGGTCCCCATGGGAACTTGTCACACTCTCGGTCTCCAAGGGAAATTGTCACACTCTCAGTCTCCATGGGAACTTGTCACACTCTCAGTCTACTTGGGAACTTGTCACACTTTCAGTCTACATGGGAGCTTCTCACACTCTCAGTCTCCACGGGAACATGTCACACTCTCAGTCTCCACGGGAACTTGTCACACCCTCAGTCTCCATGGGAACTTGTCACACTCTCAGTCTCCGTGGGAACTTGTCACACTCTCGGTCTACATGGGAACTTGACAGAATTCTCAGTCTCCATGAGAACTTGTCACACTCTCAGTCCACATGAGAACTTGTCACACTGTCAGTCTCCATGGAAACTTGTCACACTTTCAGTCAACATGGGAACTTGTCACACTCTCAGTCTCCATGGAAACTTGTCACACTCTCAGTCTCCATGGGAACATGTCACACTCTCAGTCTCCATGGGAACTTGTCACACTCTCAGTCTACATGGGAACTTGTCACACTCTCAGTCTACATGAGAACTTGTCACACTCTCAGTCTCCATGGGAAATTGTCACCCTCTCAGTCTCCATGGGAACTTGTCACACTCTCAGTCTCCGTGGGAACTTGTCACACTCTCGGTCTACATGGCAACTTGTCACACTCTCAGTCTCCATGAGAACTTGTCACACTCTCAGTCCACATGAGAACTTGTCACAATGTCAGTCTCCATGGAAACTTGTCACACTTTCAGTCAACATGGGAACTTGTCACACTCTCAGTCTCCATGGAAACTTGTCACACTCTCAGTCTCCATGGGATCATGTCAGACTCTCAGTCTCCATGGGAACTTGTCACGCTCTCAGTCTACATGGGAACTTGTCACAGTCTCAGTCTACATGAGAACTTGTCACAGTCTCAGTCTTCATGGGAAATTGTCACCCTCTCAGTCTCCATGGGAACTTGTCACACTCTCAGTCTACATGGGAACCTGTCACACTCTCAGTCTCCATGGAAACTTGTCACACTCTCAGTCTACACGGGAACCTGTCGCACCATCAGACTCCATGGGAACTTGTCACACTCTCAGTCTACGTGGGAACTTGTCACACTCTCAGTCTGCATGGGAACTTGTCACACTCTCAGTCTACATGGGAATTTGTCACATGCTCAGTCTCCATGGGAACTTGTCACACTCTCGGTCTCCATGGGAACTTGTCACACTCTAGGTCTCCATGGAAACTTGTCACACTCTCAGTCTCCATGGGAACTTGTCACACTCTCAGTCTCCATGGGAACTTGTCACACTCTCTGTCTACTTGGGAACTTGTCACACTCTCAGTCTACATGGGAACCTGTCACACCATCAGTCTCCATGGGAACTTGTCACACTCTCAGTCTACAAGGGAACTTGTCGCAATCTAAGTCTCCATGGATGGGGAACTTCTCGCACTCTCAGTCTCCATGGGAACATGTCAGACTGTGAGTCTACATGGGAACTTGTCACACTCTCAGTCTACATGGGAACCTGTCACACTCTCAGTCTCCATGGAAACTTGTCACACTCTCAGTCTCCATGGGAACCTGTCACACTCTCAGTCTCCATGGGAACTTGTCACACTCTCAGTCTACATGGGAACTTGTCACACTCTCAGTCTACATGGGAATTTGTCACACGCTCAGTCTCCATGGGAACTTGTCACACTCTCGGTCTCCATGGGAACTTGTCACACTCTAGGTCTCCATGGAAACTTGTCACACTCTCAGTCTCCATGGGAACTTGTCACACTCTCAGTCTCCATGGGAGCTTGTCACACTCTCAGTCTACCTGGGAACTTGTCACACTTTCAGTCTACATGGGAGCTTCTCACACTCTCAGTCTCCACGGGAACATGTCACACTCTCAGTCTCCATGGGAACTTGTCACACTTTCAGTCTGCACGGGAGCTTCTCACACTCTCAGTCTCCACAGGAACATGTCACACTCTCAGTCTCCACGGGAACTTGTCACACCCTCAGTCTCCATGGGAACTTGTCACGCTTTCTGTCTCCGTGAGAACTTCTCACACTCGAAGTCTCCATGGAAACTTGTCAGGCGCTCAGACTCCATGGGAACTTGTCACACTCTCAGTCTACATGGGAACTTGTCACACTCTCAGTCTACATGGGAACCTGTCACACTCTCAGTCTCCATGGAAACTTGTCACACTCTCAGTCTCCATGGGAACCTGTCACACTCTCAGTCTCCATGGGAACTTGTCACACTGTCTGTCTACATGGGAACGTGTCACACCATCAGTCACCATGGGAACTTGTCACACTCTCAGTCTACAAGGGAACTTGTCGCACTCTTAGTCTCCATGGATGGGGAACTTGTCGCACTCTCAGTCTCCATGGGAACTTGTCACACTCTCAGTCTACATGGGAACATGTCACACTCTCAGTCTACATGGGAATTTGTCACACGCTCAGTCTCCATGGGGACTTGTCACACTCTCGGTCTCCATGGGAACTTGTCACACTCTCGGTCTCCAAGGGAACTTGTCACACACTCAGTCTTCATGGGAACTTGTCACACTCTCAGTCTCCATGGAAAATTGTCACACTCTCAGTCTCCATGGGAACATGTCACACTCTCAGTCTCCATGGGAACTTGTCACACTCTCAATCTACATGGGAACGTGTCACACTCTCAGTCTACATGAGAACTTGTCACACTCTCAGTCTCCATGGGAAATTGTCATCCTCTCAGTCTCCATGGGAACTTGTCACACTCTCAGTCTACATGGGATCTTGTCACACTCCCAGTCTACATGGGAACCTGTCACACTCTCAGTCTCCATGGCAACTTGTCACACTCTCAGTCTACATGGGAACTTGACACACCATCAGACTCCATGGGAACTTGTCACACTCTCAGTCCACAAGGGAACTTGTCGCACTCTTAGCCTCCATGGATGGGGAACTTGTCGCACTCTCAGTCTCCATGGGAACTTGTCACACTCTCAGTCTACATGGGAACTTGTCACACTCTCAGTCTACATGGGAATTTGTCACACGCTCATTCTCCATGGGAACTTGTCACACTCTCGGTCTCCATGGGAACTTGTCACACTCTCGGTCTCCATGGAAACTTGTCACACTCTCAGTCTCCATGGGAACTTGTCACACTCTAGGTCTACATGGGAGCTTCTCACACTCTCAGTCTCCACGGAAACATGTCACACTCTCAGTCTCCATGGGAACTTGTCACACTTTCAGTCTACACGGGAGCTTCTCACACTCTCAGTCTCCACGGGAACATGTAACACTCTCAGTCTCCACGGGAACTTGTCACACCCTCAGTCTCCATGGGAACTTGTCACACTTTCAGTCTCCGTGAGAACTTCTCACACTCTAAGTCTCCATGGGAACTTGTAACACTCTCAGTCTACATGGGAACTTGTCACACTCTCAGTCTACATGGGAACCTGTCACACTCTCAGTCTCCACGGGAACTTGTCACACCCTCTGCCTCCATGGGAACTTGTCACACTTTCAGTCTCCGTGAGAACTTCTCACTCTCTAAGTCTCCATGGGAACTTGTCAGGCGCTCCGACTCCATGGGAACTTGTCACACTCTCAGTCTCCATGGGAACCTGTCACACTCTCAGTCTCCATGGGAACTTGTCACTCTCTCAGTCTACATGGGAACTTGTCACACTCTCAGTCTACATGGGAATTTGTCACACGCTCAGTCTCCATGGGAACTTGTCACACTGTCGGTCTCCATGGGAACTTCTCACACTCTAGGTCTCCATGGAAACTTGTCACACTCTCAGTCTCCATGGGAACTTGTCACACTCTCAGTCTCCATGGGATCTTGTCACACTCTCAGTCTACTTGGGAACTTGTCACACTTTCAGTCTACATGGGAGCTTCTCACACTCTCAGTCTCCACGGGAACATGTCACACTCTCAGTCTCCATGGGAACTTGTCACACTTTCAGTCTGCACGGGAGCTTCTCACACTCTCAGTCTCCACGGGAACATGTCACACTCTCAGTCTCCACGGGAACTTGTCACACCCTCAGTCTCCATGGGAACTTGTCACATTTTCAGTCTCCGTGAGAACTTCTCACACTCAAAGTCTCCATGGGAACTTGTCAGGCGTTCAGACTCCATGGGAACTTGTCACACTCTCAGTCTCCATGGGAACCTGTCACACTCTCAGTCTCCATGGGAACTTGTCACACTCTCAGTCTACATGGGAACTTGTCACACTCTCAGTCTACATGGGAATTTGTCACACGCTCAGTCTCCATGGGAACTTGTCACACTGTCGGTCTCCATGGGAACTTGTCACACTCTAGGTCTCCATGGAAACTTGTCACACTCTCAGTCTCCATGGGAACTTGTCACACTCTCAGTCTACATGGGATCTTGTCACACTCTCAGTCTACTTGGGAACTTGTCACACTCTCAGTCTACAAGGGAACTTGTCGCACTCTTAGTCTCCATGGATGGGGAACTTGTCGCACTCTCAGTCTCCATGGGAACTTGTCACACTCTCAGTCTACATGGGAATTTGTCACACGCTCAGTCTCCATGGGAACTTGTCACACGCTCAGTCTCCATGGGGACTTGTCACACTCTCGGTCTCCATGGGAACTTGTCACACTCTCGGTCTCCAAGGGAACTTGTCACACACTCAGTCTCCATGGGAACTTGTCACACTCTCAGTCTCCATGGAAACTTGTCACACTCTCAGTCTCCATGGGAACATGTCACACTCTCAGTTTCCATGGGAACTTGTCACACTCTCAGTCTACATGGGAACTTGTCACACTCTCAGTCTACATGAGAACTTGTCACACTCTCAGTCTCCATGGCAAATTGTCACCCTCTCAGTCTCCATGGGAACTTGTCACACTCTCAGTCTACATGGGAACTTGTCACAATCCCAGTCTACATGGGAACCTGTCACACTCTCAGTCTCCATGGAAACTTGTCACACTCTCAGTCTACATGGGAACTTGTCACACCATCAGACTCCATGGGAACTTGTCACACTCTCAGTCTACAAGGGAACTTGTCGCACTCTTAGTCTCCATGGATGGGGAACTTGTCGCACTCTCAGTCTCCATGGGAACTTGTCACACTCTCAGTCTACATGGGAACTTGTCACACTCTCAGTCTACATGGGAATTTGTCACACGCTCAGTCTCCATGGGAACTTGTCACACTCTCGGTCTCCATGGGAACTTGTCACACTCTCAGTCTACATGGGAACTTGTCACACTCTCAGACTCCATGGAAACTTGTCACACTTTCAGTCTCCATGAGAATTTGTCACACTCTCAGTCTCCATGGGAACTTGTCACACTCTCAGTCTCCATGGGAACTTGTCACACTCTCAGTCTACATGGGAACTTGTCACACTGTCGGTCTCCATGGGAACTTGTCACACTCTAGGTCTCCATGGAAACTTGTCACACTCTCAGTCTCCATGGGAACTTGTCACACTCTCAGTCTACATGGGATCTTGTCACACTCTCAGTCTACTTGGGAACTTGTCACACTTTCAGTCTACATGGGAGCTTCTCACACTCTCAGTCTCCACGGGAACATGTCACACTCTCAGTCTCCATGGGAACTTGTCACACTTTCAGTCTGCACGGGAGCTTCTCACACTCTCAGTCTCCACGGGAACATGTCACACTCTCAGTCTCCACAGGAACTTGTCACACCCTCAGTCTCCATGGGAACTTGTCACACTTTCAGTCTCCGTGAGAACTTCTCACACTCGAAGTCTCCATGGGAACTTGTCAGGCGCTCAGACTCCATGGGAACTTGTCACACTCTCAGTCTACATGGCAACTTGTCACACTCTCAGTCTACATGGGAACCTGTCACACTCTCAGTCTCCATGGAAACTTGTCACACTCTCAGTCTCCATGGGAACCTGTCACACTCTCAGTCTCCATGGGAACTTGTCACACTGTCTGTCTACATGGGAACGTGTCACACCATCAGTCACCATGGGAACTTGTCACACTCTCAGTCTACAAGGGAACTTGTCGCACTCTTAGTCTCCATGGATGGGGAACTTGTCGCACTCTCAGTCTCCATGGGAACTTGTCACACTCTCAGTCTACATGGGAACATGTCACACTCTCAGTCTACATGGGAATTTGTCACACGCTCAGTCTCCATGGGGACTTGTCACACTCTCGGTCTCCATGGGAACTTGTCACACTCTCGGTCTCCAAGGGAACTTGTCACACACTCAGTCTTCATGGGAACTTGTCACACTCTCAGTCTCCATGGAAAATTGTCACACTCTCAGTCTCCATGGGAACATGTCACACTCTCAGTCTCCATGGGAACTTGTCACACTCTCAATCTACATGGGAACGTGTCACACTCTCAGTCTACATGAGAACTTGTCACACTCTCAGTCTCCATGGGAAATTGTCATCCTCTCAGTCTCCATGGGAACTTGTCACACTCTCAGTCTACATGGGATCTTGTCACACTCCCAGTCTACATGGGAACCTGTCACACTCTCAGTCTCCATGGCAACTTGTCACACTCTCAGTCTACATGGGAACTTGACACACCATCAGACTCCATGGGAACTTGTCACACTCTCAGTCCACAAGGGAACTTGTCGCACTCTTAGCCTCCATGGATGGGGAACTTGTCGCACTCTCAGTCTCCATGGGAACTTGTCACACTCTCAGTCTACATGGGAACTTGTCACACTCTCAGTCTACATGGGAATTTGTCACACGCTCAGTCTCCATGGGAACTTGTCACACTCTCGGTCTCCATGGGAACTTGTCACACTCTAGGTCTCCATGGAAACTTGTCACACTCTCAGTCTCCATGGGAACTTGTCACACTCTAGGTCTACATGGGAGCTTCTCACACTCTCAGTCTCCACGGAAACATGTCACACTCTCAGTCTCCATGGGAACTTGTCACACTTTCAGTCTACACGGGAGCTTCTCACACTCTCAGTCTCCACGGGAACATGTAACACTCTCAGTCTCCACGGGAACTTGTCACACCCTCAGTCTCCATGGGAACTTGTCACACTTTCAGTCTCCGTGAGAACTTCTCACACTCTAAGTCTCCATGGGAACTTGTAACACTCTCAGTCTACATGGGAACTTGTCACACTCTCAGTCTACATGGGAACCTGTCACACTCTCAGTCTCCACGGGAACTTGTCACACCCTCTGCCTCCATGGGAACTTGTCACACTTTCAGTCTCCGTGAGAACTTCTCACTCTCTAAGTCTCCATGGGAACTTGTCAGGCGCTCCGACTCCATGGGAACTTGTCACACTCTCAGTCTCCATGGGAACCTGTCACACTCTCAGTCTCCATGGGAACTTGTCACTCTCTCAGTCTACATGGGAACTTGTCACACTCTCAGTCTACATGGGAATTTGTCACACGCTCAGTCTCCATGGGAACTTGTCACACTGTCGGTCTCCATGGGAACTTCTCACACTCTAGGTCTCCATGGAAACTTGTCACACTCTCAGTCTCCATGGGAACTTGTCACACTCTCAGTCTCCATGGGATCTTGTCACACTCTCAGTCTACTTGGGAACTTGTCACACTTTCAGTCTACATGGGAGCTTCTCACACTCTCAGTCTCCACGGGAACATGTCACACTCTCAGTCTCCATGGGAACTTGTCACACTTTCAGTCTGCACGGGAGCTTCTCACACTCTCAGTCTCCACGGGAACATGTCACACTCTCAGTCTCCACGGGAACTTGTCACACCCTCAGTCTCCATGGGAACTTGTCACATTTTCAGTCTCCGTGAGAACTTCTCACACTCAAAGTCTCCATGGGAACTTGTCAGGCGTTCAGACTCCATGGGAACTTGTCACACTCTCAGTCTCCATGGGAACCTGTCACACTCTCAGTCTCCATGGGAACTTGTCACACTCTCAGTCTACATGGGAACTTGTCACACTCTCAGTCTACATGGGAATTTGTCACACGCTCAGTCTCCATGGGAACTTGTCACACTGTCGGTCTCCATGGGAACTTGTCACACTCTAGGTCTCCATGGAAACTTGTCACACTCTCAGTCTCCATGGGAACTTGTCACACTCTCAGTCTACATGGGATCTTGTCACACTCTCAGTCTACTTGGGAACTTGTCACACTCTCAGTCTACAAGGGAACTTGTCGCACTCTTAGTCTCCATGGATGGGGAACTTGTCGCACTCTCAGTCTCCATGGGAACTTGTCACACTCTCAGTCTACATGGGAATTTGTCACACGCTCAGTCTCCATGGGAACTTGTCACACGCTCAGTCTCCATGGGGACTTGTCACACTCTCGGTCTCCATGGGAACTTGTCACACTCTCGGTCTCCAAGGGAACTTGTCACACACTCAGTCTCCATGGGAACTTGTCACACTCTCAGTCTCCATGGAAACTTGTCACACTCTCAGTCTCCATGGGAACATGTCACACTCTCAGTTTCCATGGGAACTTGTCACACTCTCAGTCTACATGGGAACTTGTCACACTCTCAGTCTACATGAGAACTTGTCACACTCTCAGTCTCCATGGCAAATTGTCACCCTCTCAGTCTCCATGGGAACTTGTCACACTCTCAGTCTACATGGGAACTTGTCACAATCCCAGTCTACATGGGAACCTGTCACACTCTCAGTCTCCATGGAAACTTGTCACACTCTCAGTCTACATGGGAACTTGTCACACCATCAGACTCCATGGGAACTTGTCACACTCTCAGTCTACAAGGGAACTTGTCGCACTCTTAGTCTCCATGGATGGGGAACTTGTCGCACTCTCAGTCTCCATGGGAACTTGTCACACTCTCAGTCTACATGGGAACTTGTCACACTCTCAGTCTACATGGGAATTTGTCACACGCTCAGTCTCCATGGGAACTTGTCACACTCTCGGTCTCCATGGGAACTTGTCACACTCTCAGTCTACATGGGAACTTGTCACACTCTCAGACTCCATGGAAACTTGTCACACTTTCAGTCTCCATGAGAATTTGTCACACTCTCAGTCTCCATGGGAACTTGTCACACTCTCAGTCTCCATGGGAACTTGTCACACTCTCAGTCTACATGAGAACTTGTCACACTCTCAGGCTCCATGGGAACTTGTGACACTCTCAGTCTCCGTGGGAACTTGTCACACTCTCAGTCTCCGTGAGAACTTCTCACACTCTAAGTCTCCATGGGAACTTGTCAGGCGCTCAGACTCCATGGGAACTTGTCACACTCTCAGTCTACATGGGAACTTGTCACACTCTCAGTCTACATGGGAACCTGTCACACTCTCAGTCTCCATGGAAACTTGTCACACTCTCAGTCTACATGGGAACCTGTCACACCATCAGACTCCATGGGAACATGTCACACTCTCAGTATACAAGGGCACTTGTCGCACTCATAGTCTCCATGGATGGGGAACTTGTCGCACTCTCAGTCTACATGGGAACTTGTCACACTCTCAGTCTACATGGGAACTTGTCACACTCTCAGTCTACATGGGAATTTGTCACACGCTCAGTCTCCATGGGAACTTGTCACACTCTCGGTCTCCATGGGAACTTGTCACACTCTAGGTCTCAATGGAAGCTTGTCACACTTTCAGTCTCCATGGGAACTTGTCACACTTTCAGTCTCCGTGAGAACTTCTCACAGACTAAGTCTCCATGGGAACTTGTCAGGCGCTGAGACTCCATGGGAACTTGTCACACTGTCAGTCTACATGGGAACTTGTCACACTCTCAGTCTACATGGGAACCTGTCACACTCTCAGTCTCCATGGAAACTTGTCACACTCTCAGTCTCCATGGGAACCTTTCACACTCTCAGTCTACATGGGAACTTGTCACACTCTCAGTCTACATGGGAATTTGTCACACGCTCAGTCTCCATGGGAACCTGTCACACTTTCAGTCTACACGGGAGCTTCTCACACTCTCAGTCTCCACGGGAACATGTCACACTCTCAGTCTCCACGGGAACTTGTCACACCCTCAGTCTCCATGGGAACTTGTCACACTTTCAGTCTCCTTGAGAACCTCTCACACTCTAAGTCTCCATTGGAACTTGTCAGGCGCTCAGACTCCATGGGAACTTGTCACAATCTCAGTCTACATGGGAACTTGTCACACTCTCAGTCTACATGGGAACCTGTCACACTCTCAGTCTCCATGGAAACTTGTCACACTCTCAGTCTCCATGGGAACCTGTCACACTCTCAGTCTCCATGGGAACTTGTCACACTCTCAGTCTACATGGGAACCTGTCACACCATCAGTCACCATGGGAACTTGTCACACTCTCAGTCTACAAGGGAACTTGTCGCAGTCTTAGTCTCCATGGATGGGGAACTTGTCGCACTCTCAGTCTCCATGGGAACTTGTCACACTCTCAGTCTACATGGGAACTTGTCACACTCTCAGTCTACATGGGAATTTGTCACACGCTCAGTCTCCATGGGGACTTGTCACACTCTCGGTCTCCATGGGAACTTGTCACACTCTCGGTCTCCAAGGGAACTTGTCACACTCTCAGTCTCCATGGGAACTTGTCACGCTCTCAGTCTCCATGGGAACTTGTCACACTCTCAGTCTACTTGGGAACTTGTCACACTTTCAGTCTACATGGGAGCTTCTCACACTCTCATTCTCCACGGGAACATGTCACACTCTCAGTCTCCACGGGAACTTGTCACACCCTCAGTCTCCATGGGAACTTGTCACACTCTCAGTCTCCATGGGAACTTGTCACACTCTCGGTCTACATGGGAACTTGTCACACTCTCAGTCTCCAAGAGAACTTGTCACACTCTCAGTCCACATGAGAACTTGTCACACTGTCAGTCTCCATGGAAACTTGTCACACTTTCAGTCTACATGGGAACTTGTCACACTCTCAGTCTCCATGGAAACTTGTCACACTCTCAGTCTCCATGGGAACATGTCACACTCTCAGTCTCCATGGGAACTTGTCACACTCTCAGTCTCCATGGGAACTTGTCACACTCTCAGTCTACATGGGAACTTGTCACACTCTCAGTCTACATGGGAATTTGTCACACGCTCAGTCTCCATGGGAACTTCTCACACTGTCGGTCTCCATGGGAACTTGTCACACTCTAGGTCTCCATGGAAACTTGTCACAGTCTCAGTCTCCATGGGAACTTGTCACACTCTCAGTCTCCATGGGATCTTGTCACACTCTCAGTCTACTTGGGAACTTGTCACACTTTCAGTCTACATGGGAGCCTCTCACACTCTCAGTCTCCACGGGAACATGTCACACTCTCAGTCTCCATGGGAACTTGTCACACTTTCAGTATGCAAGGGAGCTTCTCACACTCTCAGTCTCCACGGGAACATGTCACACTCTCAGTCTCCACGGGAACTTGTCACACCCTCAGTCTCCATGGGAACTTGTCACACTTTCAGTCTCCGTGAGAACTTCTCAGACTCGAAGTCTCCATGGGAACTTGTCACACTCTCAGTCTACTTGGGAACTTGTCACACTTTCAGTCTACATGGGAGCTTCTCACACTCTCATTCTCCACGGGAACATGTCACACTCTCAGTCTCCACGGGAACTTGTCACACCCTCAGTCTCCATGGGAACTTGTCACACTCTCAGTCTCCATGGGAACTTGTCACACTCTCGGTCTACATGGGAACTTGTCACACTCTCAGTCTCCAAGAGAACTTGTCACACTCTCAGTCCACATGAGAACTTGTCACACTGTCAGTCTCCATGGAAACTTGTCACACTTTCAGTCTACATGGGAACTTGTCACACTCTCAGTCTCCATGGAAACTTGTCACACTCTCAGTCTCCATGGGAACATGTCACACTCTCAGTCTCCATGGGAACTTGTCACACTCTCAGTCTCCATGGGAACTTGTCACACTCTCAGTCTACATGGGAACTTGTCACACTCTCAGTCTACATGGGAATTTGTCACACGCTCAGTCTCCATGGGAACTTCTCACACTGTCGGTCTCCATGGGAACTTGTCACACTCTAGGTCTCCATGGAAACTTGTCACAGTCTCAGTCTCCATGGGAACTTGTCACACTCTCAGTCTCCATGGGATCTTGTCACACTCTCAGTCTACTTGGGAACTTGTCACACTTTCAGTCTACATGGGAGCTTCTCACACTCTCAGTCTCCACGGGAACATGTCACACTCTCAGTCTCCATGGGAACTTGTCACACTTTCAGTATGCACGGGAGCTTCTCACACTCTCAGTCTCCATGGGAACATGTCACACTCTCAGTCTCCACGGGAACTTGTCACACCCTCAGTCTCCATGGGAACTTGTCACACTTTCAGTCTCCGTGAGAACTTCTCAGACTCGAAGTCTCCATGGGAACTTGTCAGGCGCTCAGACTCCATGGGAACTTGTCACACTCTCAGTCTACATGGGAACTTGTCACACTCTCAGTCTACATGGGAACCTGTCACACTCTCAGTCTCCATGGAAACTTGTCACACTCTCAGTCTCCATGGGAACTTGTCACACTCTCAGTCTACATGGGAACGTGTCACACCATCAGTCACCATGGGAACTTGTCACACTCTCAGTCTACAAGGGAATTTGTCGCACTCTTAGTCTCCATTGATGGGGAACTTGTCGCACTCTCAGTCTCCATGGGAACTTGTCACACTCTCAGTCTACATGGGAACATGTCACACTCTCAGTCTACATGGGAATTTGTCACACGCTCAGTCTCCATGGGGACTTGTCACACTCTCGGTCTCCATGGGAACTTGTCACACTCTCTGTCTCCAAGGGAACTTGTCACACTCTCAGTCTCCATGGAAACTTGTCACACTCTCAGTCTCCATGGGAACATGTCACACTCTCAGTCTCCATGGGAACTTGTCACACTCTCAGTCTACATGAGAACTTGTCACACTCTCAGTCTCCATGGGAAATTGTCACCCTCTCAGTCTCCATGGGAACATGTCACACTCTCAGTCTACATGGGAACTTGTCACACTCCCAGTCTACATGGGAACTTGTCACACTCTCAGTCTACATGAGAACTTGTCACACTCTCAGTCTCCATGGGAAATTGTCACCCTCTCAGTCTCCATGGGAACATGTCACACTCTCAGTCTACATGGGAACTTGTCACACTCCCAGTCTACATGGGAACCTGTCACACTCTCAGTCTCCATGGAAACTTGTCACACTCTCAGTCTACATGGGAACTTGTCACACCATCAGACTCCATGGGAACTTGTCACACTCTCAGTCTACAAGGGAACTTGTCGCACTCTTAGTCTCCATGGATGGGGAATTTGTCGCACTCTCAGTCTCCATGGGAACTTGTCACACTCTCAGTCTCCATGGGAACTTGTCACACTCTCAGTCTACATGGGAATTTGTCACACGCTCAGTCTCCATGGGAACTTGTCACACTCTCGGTCTCCATGGGAACTTGTCACACTCTAGGTCTCCATGGATACTTGTCACACTCTCAGTCTCCATGGGAACTTGTCACACTCTCAGTCTCCATGGGAACTTGTCACACTCTCAGTCTACTTGTTAACTTGTCACACTTTCAGTCTACATGGGAGCTTCTCACACTCTCAGTCTCCACGGGAACATGTCACACTCTCACTCTCCTTGGGAACTTGTCACACTTTCAGTCTACACAGGAGCTTCTCACACTCTCAGTCTCCACGGGAACATGTCACACTCTCAGTCTCCACGGGAACTTGTCACACCCTCAGTCTCCATGGGAACTTGTCACACTTTCAGTCTCCGTGAGAACTTCTCACACTCTAAGTCTCCATGGGAACTTGTCAGGCGCTCAGACTCCATGGGAACTTGTCAGGCGCTCAGACTCCATGGGAACTTGTCACACTCTCAGTCTACATGGGAACTTGTCACACTCTCAGTCTACATGGGAACCTGTCACACTCTCAGTCTCCATGGAAACTTGTCACACTCTCAGTCTCCATGGGAAACTGTCACACTCTCAGTCTCCATGGGAACTTGTCACACTCTCAGTCTACATGGGAACTTGTCACACTCTCAGTCTACATGGGAATTTGTCACACGCTCAGTCTCCATGGGGACTTGTCACACTCTCGGTCTCCATGGGATCTTGTCACACTCTCGGTCTCCAAGGGAACTTGTCACACTCTCAGTCTCCATGGGAACTTGTCACACTCTCAATCTCCATGGAAACTTGTCACACTTTCAGTCTCCATGGGAACATGTCACACTCTCAGTCTCCATGGGAACTTGTCACACTCTCAGTCTACATAGGAACTTGTCACACTCTCAGTCTACATGAGAACTTGTCACACTCTCAGTCTCCATGGGAAATTGTCACCCTCTCAGTCTCCATGGGAACTTGTCACACTCTCAGTCTACATGGGAACTTGTCACACTCTCAGTCTACATGGGAAACTGTCACACTCTCAGTCTCCATGGAAACTTGTCACACTCTCAGTCTACATGGGAACCTGTCACACCATCAGACTCCATGGGAACTTGTCACACTCTCAGTCTACAAGGGAACTTGTCGCACTCTTAGTCTCCATGGATGGGGAACTTGTCACACTCTCAGTCTACATGGGAACTTGTCACACTCTCAGTCTACATGGGAATTTGTCACACGCTCAGTCTCCATGGGAACTTGTCACACTCTCGGTCTCCATGGGAACTTGTCACACTCTAGGTCTCCATGGAAACTTGTCACACTCTCAGTCTCCATGGGAACTTGTCACACTCTCAGTCAACATGGGAACCTGTCACACTCTCAGTCTCCATGGAAACTTGTCACACTCTCAGTCTACATGCGAACCTGTCACACTCTCGGTCTACATGGGAACTTGTCACACTCTCAGTCTCCAAGAGAACTTGTCACACTCTCAGTCCACATGAGAACTTGTCACACTGTCAGTCTCCATGGAAACTTGTCACACTTTCAGTCTACATGGGAACTTGTCACACTCTCAGTCTCCATGGAAACTTGTCACACTCTCAGTCTCCATGGGAACATGTCACACTCTCAGTCTCCATGGGAACTTGTCACACTCTCAGTCTCCATGGGAACTTGTCACACTCTCAGTCTACATGGGAACTTGTCACACTCTCAGTCTACATGGGAATTTGTCACACGCTCAGTCTCCATGGGAACTTCTCACACTGTCGGTCTCCATGGGAACTTGTCACACTCTAGGTCTCCATGGAAACTTGTCACAGTCTCAGTTTCCATGGGAACTTGTCACACTCTCAGTCTCCATGGGATCTTGTCACACTCTCAGTCTACTTGGGAACTTGTCACACTTTCAGTCTACATGGGAGCTTCTCACACTCTCAGTCTCCACGGGAACATGTCACACTCTCAGTCTCCATGGGAACTTGTCACACTTTCAGTATGCACGGGAGCTTCTCACACTCTCAGTCTCCACGGGAACATGTCACACTCTCAGTCTCCACGGGAACTTGTCACACCCTCAGTCTCCATGGGAACTTGTCACACTTTCAGTCTCCGTGAGAACTTCTCAGACTCGAAGTCTCCATGGGAACTTGTCAGGCGCTCAGACTCCATGGGAACTTGTCACACTCTCAGTCTACATGGGAACTTGTCACACTCTCAGTCTACATGGGAACCTGTCACACTCTCAGTCTCCATGGAAACTTGTCACACTCTCAGTCTCCATGGGAACTTGTCACACTCTCAGTCTACATGGGAACGTGTCACACCATCAGTCACCATGGGAACTTGTCACACTCTCAGTCTACAAGGGAATTTGTCGCACTCTTAGTCTCCATGGATGGGGAACTTGTCGCACTCTCAGTCTCCATGGGAACTTGTCACACTCTCAGTCTACATGGGAACATGTCACACTCTCAGTCTCCATGGGAACTTGTCACACTCTCAGTCTCCATGGGAACATGTCACACTCTCAGTCTCCATGGGAACTTGTCACACTCTCAGTCTACATGGGAACTTGTCACACTCTCAGTCTACATGAGAACTTGTCACACTCTCAGTCTCCATGGGAAATTGTCACCCTCTCAGTCTCCATGGGAACATGTCACACTCTCAGTCTACATGGGAACTTGTCACACTCCCAGTCTACATGGGAACTTGTCACACTCTCAGTCTACATGAGAACTTGTCACACTCTCAGTCTCCATGGGAAATTGTCACCCTCTCAGTCTCCATGGGAACATGTCACACTCTCAGTCTACATGGGAACTTGTCACACTCCCAGTCTACATGGGAACCTGTCACACTCTCAGTCTCCATGGAAACTTGTCACACTCTCAGTCTACATGGGAACTTGTCACACCATCAGACTCCATGGGAACTTGTCACACTCTCAGTCTACAAGGGAACTTGTCGCACTCTTAGTCTCCATGGATGGGGAATTTGTCGCACTCTCAGTCTCCATGGGAACTTGTCACACTCTCAGTCTCCATGGGAACTTGTCACACTCTCAGTCTACATGGGAATTTGTCACACGCTCAGTCTCCATGGGAACTTGTCACACTCTCGGTCTCCATGGGAACTTGTCACACTCTAGGTCTCCATGGATACTTGTCACACTCTCAGTCTCCATGGGAACTTGTCACACTCTCAGTCTCCATGGGAACTTGTCACACTCTCAGTCTACTTGTTAACTTGTCACACTTTCAGTCTACATGGGAGCTTCTCACACTCTCAGTCTCCACGGGAACATGTCACACTCTCACTCTCCTTGGGAACTTGTCACACTTTCAGTCTACACGGGAGCTTCTCACACTCTCAGTCTCCACGGGAACATGTCACACTCTCAGTCTCCACGGGAACTTGTCACACCCTCAGTCTCCATGGGAACTTGTCACACTTTCAGTCTCCGTGAGAACTTCTCACACTCTAAGTCTCCATGGGAACTTGTCAGGCGCTCAGACTCCATGGGAACTTGTCAGGCGCTCAGACTCCATGGGAACTTGTCACACTCTCAGTCTACATGGGAACTTGTCACACTCTCAGTCTACATGGGAACCTGTCACACTCTCAGTCTCCATGGAAACTTGTCACACTCTCAGTCTCCATGGGAAACTGTTACACTCTCAGTCTCTATGGGAACTTGTCACACTCTCAGTCTACATGGGAACTTGTCACACTCTCAGTCTACATGTGAATTTGTCACACGCTCAGTCTCCATGGGAACTTGTCACACTCTCAGTCTACATGGGAACCTGTCACACTCTCAGTCTCCATGGAAACTTGTCACACTCTCAGTCTCCATGGGAACCTGTCACACTCTCAGTCTCCATGAGAACTTGTCACACTCTCAGTCTACATGGGAACGTGTCACACCATCAGTCACCATGGGAACTTGTCACACTCTCAGTCTACAAGGGAACTTGTCGCACTCTTAGTCTCCATGGATGGGGAACTTGTCGCACTCTCAGTCTCCATGGGAACTTGTCACACTCTCAGTCTACATGGGAACATGTCACACTCTCAGTCTACATGGGAATTTGTCACACGCTCAGTCTCCATGGGGACTTGTCACACTCTCGGTCTCCATGGGATCTTGTCACACTCTCGGTCTCCAAGGGAACTTGTCACACTCTCAGTGTCCATGGGAACTTGTCACACTCTCAATCTCCATGGAAACTTGTCACACTTTCAGTCTCCATGGGAACATGTCACACTCTCAGTCTCCATGGGAACTTGTCACACTCTCAGTCTACATGGGAACTTGTCACACTCTCAGTCTACATGAGAACTTGTCACACTCTCAGTCTCCATGGGAAATTGTCACCCTCTCAGTCTCCATGGGAACTTGTCACACTCTCAGTCTACATGGGAACTTGTCACACTCTCAGTCTACATGGGAAACTGTCACACTCTCAGTCTCCATGGAAACTTGTCACACTCTCAGTCTACATGGGAACCTGTCACACCATCAGACTCCATGGGAACTTGTCACACTCTCAGTCTACAAGGGAACTTGTCGCACTCTTAGTCTCCATGGATGGGGAACTTGTCGCACTCTCAGTCTCCATGGGAACTTGTCACACTCTCAGTCTACATGGGAACTTGTCACACTCTCAGTCTACATGGGAATTTGTCACACGCTCAGTCTCCATGGGAACTTGTCACACTCTCGGTCTCCATGGGAACTTGTCACACTCTAGGTCTCCACGGAAACTTGTCACACTCTCAGTCTCCATGGGAACTTGTCACACTCTCAGTCTACATGGGAACCTGTCACACTCTCAGTCTCCATGGAAACTTGTCACACTCTCAGTCTACATGCGAACCTGTCACACCATCAGACTCCATGGGAACTTGTCACACTCTCAGTCTACAAGGGAACTTGTCGCACTCTTAGTCTCCATGGATGGGGAACTTGTCGCACTCTCAGTCTCCATGGGAACTTGTCACACTCTCAGTCTACATGGGAACTTGTCACACTCTCAGTCTACATGGGAATTTGTCACACGCTCAGTCTCCATGGGAACTTGTTACACTCTCGGTCTCCATGGGAACTTGTCACACTCTAGGTCTCAATGGAAACTTGTCACACTCTCAGTCTACTTGGGAACTTGTCACACTTTCAGTGTACATGGGAGCTTCTCACACTCTCAGTCTCCACGGGAACATGTCACACTCTCAGTCTCCATGGGAACTTGTCACACTTTCAGTCTACACGGGAGCTTCTCACACTCTCAGTCTCCACGGGAACATGTCACACTCTCAGTCTCCACGGGAAAATGTCACACCCTCAGTCTCCATGGGAACTTGTCACACTTTCAGTCTCCGTGAGAACTTCTCACACACTAAGTCTCCATGGGAACTTGTCAGGCGCTCAGACTCCATGGGAACTTGTCACACTCTCAGTCTACATGGGAACTTGTCACACTCTCAGTCTACATGGGAACCTGTCACACTCTCAATCTCCATGGAAACTTGTCACACTCTCAGTCTCCATGGGAACCTTTCACACTCTCAGTCTCCATGGCAACTTGTCACACTCTCAGTCTACATGGGAACTTGTCACACTCTCAGTCTACATGGGAACATGTCACACTGTCGGTCTCCATGGGAACTTGTCACACTCTAGGTCTCCATGGAAACTTGTCACACGCGCAGTCTCCATGGGAACATGTCACATTCTCAGTCTCCATGGGAACTTGTCAAACTTTCAGTCTACACGGGAGCTTCTCACACTCTCAGTCTCCACGGGAACATGTCACACTCTCAGTCTCCACGGGAACTTGTCACACACTCAGTCTCCATGGGAACTTGTCACACTTTCAGTCTCCTTGAGAACTTCTCACACTCTAAGTCTCCATTGGAACTTCTCAGGCGCTCAGACTCCATGGGAACTTGTCACAATCTCAGTCTACATGGGAACTTGTCACACTCTCAGTCTACATGGGAACCTGTCACACTCTCAGTCTCCATGGAAACTTGTCACACTCTCAGTCTCCATGGGAACCTGTCACACTCTCAGTCTCCATGGGAACTTGTCACACTCTCAGTCTACATGGGAACCTGTCACACCATCAGTCACCATGGGAACTAGTCACACTCTCAGTCTACAAGGGAACTTGTCGCACTCTTAGTCTCCATGGATGGGGAACTTGTCGCACTCTCAGTCTCCATGGGAACTTGTCACACTCTCGGTCTACATGGGAACTTGTCACACTCTCGGTCTCCAAGGGAACTTGTCACACTCTCAGTCTCCATGGGAACTTGTAACACTCTCAGTCTACATGGGAACTTGTCACACTCTCAGTCTACATGGGAACCTGTCACACTCTCAGTCTCCATGGAAACTTGTCACACTCTCAGTCTCCATGGGAACCTGTCACACTCTCAGTCTCCATGGAAACTTGTCACACTCTCAGTCTACATGGGAACGTGTCACAGCATCAGTCACCATGGGAACTTGTCACACTCTCAGTCTACTTGGGAACTTGTCACACTTTCAGTCTACACGGGAGCTTCTCACACTCTCATTCTCCACGGGAACATGTCACACTCTCAGTCTCCACGGGAACTTGTCACACCCTCAGTCTCCATGGGAACTTGTCACACTCTCAGTCTCCAAGAGAACTTGTCACACTCTCAGTCCACATGAGAACTTGTCACACTGTCAGTCTCCATGGAAACTTGTCACACTTTCAGTCTACATGGGAACTTGTCACACTCTCAGTCTCCATGGAAACTTGTCACACTCTCAGTCTCCATGGGAACATGTCACACTCTCAGTCTCCATGGGAACTTGTCACACTCTCAGTCTCCATGGGAACTTGTCACACTCTCAGTCTACATGGGAACTTGTCACACTCTCAGTCTACATGGGAATTTGTCACACGCTCAGTCTCCATGGGAACTTCTCACACTGTCGGTCTCCATGGGAACTTGTCACACTCTAGGTCTCCATGGAAACTTGTCACAGTCTCAGTCTCCATGGGAACTTGTCACACTCTCAGTCTCCATGGGATCTTGTCACACTCTCAGTCTACTTGGGAACTTGTCACACTTTCAGTCTACATGGGAGCTTCTCACACTCTCAGTCTCCACGGGAACATGTCACACTCTCAGTCTCCATGGGAACTTGTCACACTTTCAGTATGCACGGGAGCTTCTCACACTCTCAGTCTCCACGGGAACATGTCACACTCTCAGTCTCCACGGGAACTTGTCACACCCTCAGTCTCCATGGGAACTTGTCACACTTTCAGTCTCCGTGAGAACTTCTCAGACTCGAAGTCTCCATGGGAACTTGTCAGGCGCTCAGACTCCATGGGAACTTGTCACACTCTCAGTCTACATGGGAACTTGTCACACTCTCAGTCTACATGGGAACCTGTCACACTCTCAGTCTCCATGGAAACTTGTCACACTCTCAGTCTCCATGGGAACTTGTCACACTCTCAGTCTACATGGGAACGTGTCACACCATCAGTCACCATGGGAACTTGTCACACTCTCAGTCTACAAGGGAATTTGTCGCACTCTTAGTCTCCATGGATGGGGAACTTGTCGCACTCTCAGTCTCCATGGGAACTTGTCACACTCTCAGTCTACATGGGAACATGTCACACTCTCAGTCTACATGGGAATTTGTCACACGCTCAGTCTCCATGGGGACTTGTCACACTCTCGGTCTCCAAGGGAACTTGTCACACTCTCAGTCTCCATGGAAACTTGTCACACTCTCAGTCTCCATGGGAACATGTCACACTCTCAGTCTCCATGGGAACTTGTCACACTCTCAGTCTACATGGGAACTTGTCACACTCTCAGTCTACATGAGAACTTGTCACACTCTCAGTCTCCATGGGAAATTGTCACCCTCTCAGTCTCCATGGGAACATGTCACACTCTCAGTCTACATGGGAACTTGTCACACTCCCAGTCTACATGGGAACTTGTCACACTCTCAGTCTACATGAGAACTTGTCACACTCTCAGTCTCCATGGGAAATTGTCACCCTCTCAGTCTCCATGGGAACATGTCACACTCTCAGTCTACTTGGGAACTTGTCACACTTTCAGTCTACATGGGAGCTTCTCACACTCTCAGTCTCCACGGGAACATGTCACACTCTCAGTCTCCATGGGAACTTGTCACACTTTCAGTATGCACGGGAGCTTCTCACACTCTCAGTCTCCACGGGAACATGTCACACTCTCAGTCTCCACGGGAACTTGTCACACCCTCAGTCTCCATGGGAACTTGTCACACTTTCAGTCTCCGTGAGAACTTCTCAGACTCGAAGTCTCCATGGGAACTTGTCAGGCGCTCAGACTCCATGGGAACTTGTCACACTCTCAGTCTACATGGGAACTTGTCACACTCTCAGTCTACATGGGAACCTGTCACACTCTCAGTCTCCATGGAAACTTGTCACACTCTCAGTCTCCATGGGAACTTGTCACACTCTCAGTCTACATGGGAACGTGTCACACCATCAGTCACCATGGGAACTTGTCACACTCTCAGTCTACAAGGGAATTTGTCGCACTCTTAGTCTCCATGGATGGGGAACTTGTCGCACTCTCAGTCTCCATGGGAACTTGTCACACTCTCAGTCTACATGGGAACATGTCACACTCTCAGTCTACATGGGAATTTGTCACACGCTCAGTCTCCATGGGGACTTGTCACACTCTCGGTCTCCATGGGAACTTGTCACACTCTCGGTCTCCAAGGGAACTTGTCACACTCTCAGTCTCCATGGAAACTTGTCACACTCTCAGTCTCCATGGGAACATGTCACACTCTCAGTCTCCATGGGAACTTGTCACACTCTCAGTCTACATGGGAACTTGTCACACTCTCAGTCTACATGAGAACTTGTCACACTCTCAGTCTCCATGGGAAATTGTCACCCTCTCAGTCTCCATGGGAACATGTCACACTCTCAGTCTACATGGGAACTTGTCACACTCCCAGTCTACATGGGAACTTGTCACACTCTCAGTCTACATGAGAACTTGTCACACTCTCAGTCTCCATGGGAAATTGTCACCCTCTCAGTCTCCATGGGAACATGTCACACTCTCAGTCTACATGGGAACTTGTCACACTCCCAGTCTACATGGGAACCTGTCACACTCTCAGTCTCCATGGAAACTTGTCACACTCTCAGTCTACATGGGAACTTGTCACACCATCAGACTCCATGGGAACTTGTCACACTCTCAGTCTACAAGGGAACTTGTCGCACTCTTAGTCTCCATGGATGGGGAATTTGTCGCACTCTCAGTCTCCATGGGAACTTGTCACACTCTCAGTCTCCATGGGAACTTGTCACACTCTCAGTCTACATGGGAATTTGTCACACGCTCAGTCTCCATGGGAACTTGTCACACTCTCGGTCTCCATGGGAACTTGTCACACTCTAGGTCTCCATGGATACTTGTCACACTCTCAGTCTCCATGGGAACTTGTCACACTCTCAGTCTCCATGGGAACTTGTCACTCTCTCAGTCTACTTGTTAACTTGTCACACTTTCAGTCTACATGGGAGCTTCTCACACTCTCAGTCTCCACGGGAACATGTCACACTCTCACTCTCCTTGGGAACTTGTCACACTTTCAGTCTACACGGGAGCTTCTCACACTCTCAGTCTCCACGGGAACATGTCACACTCTCAGTCTCCACGGGAACTTGTCACACCCTCAGTCTCCATGGGAACTTGTCACACTTTCAGTCTCCGTGAGAACTTCTCACACTCTAAGTCTCCATGGGAACTTGTCAGGCGCTCAGACTCCATGGGAACTGGTCAGGCGCTCAGACTCCATGGGAACTTGTCACACTCTCAGTCTACATGGGAACTTGTCACACTCTCAGTCTACATGGGAACCTGTCACACTCTCAGTCTCCATGGAAACTTGTCACACTCTCAGTCTCCATGGGAATCTGTCACACTCTCAGTCTCCATGGGAACTTGTCACACCCTCAGTCTACATGGGAACTTGTCACACTCTCAGTCTACATGTGAATTTGTCACACGCTCAGTCTCCATGGGAACTTGTCACACTCTCAGTCTACATGGGAACCTGTCACACTCTCAGTCTCCATGGAATCTTGTCACACTCTCAGTCTCCATGGGAACCTGTCACACTCTCAGTCTCCATGGGAACTTGTCACACTCTCAGTCTACATGGGAACGTGTCACACCATCAGTCACCATGGGAACTTGTCACACTCTCAGTCTACAAGGGAACTTGTCGCACTCTTAGTCTCCATGGATGGGGAACTTGTCGCACTCTCAGTCTCCATGGGAACTTGTCACACTCTCAGTCTACATGGGAACATGTCACACTCTCAGTCTACATGGGAATTTGTCACACGCTCAGTCTCCATGGGGACCTGTCACACTCTCGGTCTCCATGGGAACTTGTCACACTCTCGGTCTCCAAGGGAACTTGTCACACTCTCAGTCTCCATGGGAACTTGTCACACTCTCAATCTCCATGGAAACTTGTCACACTTTCAGTCTCCATGGGAACATGTCACACTCTCAGTCTCCATGGGAACTTGTCACACTCTCAGTCTACATGGGAACTTGTCACACTCTCAGTCTACATGAGAACTTGTCACACTCTCAGTCTCCATGGGAAATTGTCACCCTCTCAGTCTCCATGGGAACTTGTCACACTCTCAGTCTACATGGGAACTTGTCACACTCTCAGTCTACATGGCAAACTGTCACACTCTCAGTCTCCATGGAAACTTGTCACACTCTCAGTCTACATGGGAACCTGTCACACCATCAGACTCCATGGGAACTTGTCACACTCTCAGTCTACAAGGGAACTTGTCGCACTCTTAGTCTCCATGGATGGGGAACTTGTCGCACTCTCAGTCTCCATGGGAACTTGTCACACTCTCAGTCTACATGGGAACTTGTCACACTCTCAGTCTACATGGGAATTTGTCACACGCTCAGTCTCCATGGGAACTTGTCACACTCTCGGTCTCCATGGGAACTTGTCACACTCTAGGTCTCCATGGAAACTTGTCACACTCTCAGTCTCCATGGGAACTTGTCACACTCTCAGTCTACATGGGAACTTGTCACACTCTCAGTCTCCATGAGAATTTGTCACACTCTCAGTCTCCATGGGAACTTGTCACACTCTCAGTCTCCATGGGAACTTGTCACACTCTCAGTCTACATGAGAACTTGTCACACTCTCAGTCTCCATGGGAACTTGTGACACTCTCAGTCTCCGTGGGTACTTGTCATACTCTCAGTCTCCGTGAGAACGTCTCACATTCTAAGTCTCCATGGGAACTTTTCAGGCGCTCAGACTCCATGGGAACTTGTCACACTCTCAGTCCACATGGGAACCTGTCACACTCTCAGTCTACATGGGAACCTGTCACACTCTCAGTCTCCATGGAAACATGTCACACTCTCAGTCTACATGCGAACCTGTCACACCATCAGACTCCATGGGAACTTGTCACACTCTCAGTCTACAAGGGAACTTGTCGCACTCTTAGTCTCCATGGATGGGGAACTTGTCGCACTCTCAGTCTCCATGGGAACTTGTCACACTCTCAGTCTACATGGGAACTTGTCACACTCTCAGTCTACATGGGAATTTGTCACACGCTCAGTCTCCATGGGAACTTGTTACACTCTCGGTCTCCATGGGAACTTGTCACACTCTAGGTCTCAATGGAAACTTGTCACACTCTCAGTCTACTTGGGAACTTGTCACACTTTCAGTGTACATGGGAGCTTCTCACACTCTCAGTCTCCACGGGAACATGTCACACTCTCAGTCTCCATGGGAACTTGTCACACTTTCAGTCTACACGGGAGCTTCTCACACTCTCAGTCTCCACGGGAACATGTCACACTCTCAGTCTCCACGGGAACATGTCACACCCTCAGTCTCCATGGGAACTTGTCACACTTTCAGTCTCCGTGAGAACTTCTCACACACTAAGTCTCCATGGGAACTTGTCAGGCGCTCAGACTCCATGGGAACTTGTCACACTCTCAGTCTACATGGGAACTTGTCACACTCTCAGTCTACATGGGAACCTGTCACACTCTCAGTCTCCATGGAAACTTGTCACACTCTCAGTCTCCATGGGAATCTGTCACACTCTCAGTCTCCATGGGAACTTGTCACACCCTCAGTCTACATGGGAACTTGTCACACTCTCAGTCTACATGTGAATTTGTCACACGCTCAGTCTCCATGGGAACTTGTCACACTCTCAGTCTACATGGGAACCTGTCACACTCTCAGTCTCCATGGAATCTTGTCACACTCTCAGTCTCCATGGGAACCTGTCACACTCTCAGTCTCCATGGGAACTTGTCACACTCTCAGTCTACATGGGAACGTGTCACACCATCAGTCACCATGGGAACTTGTCACACTCTCAGTCTACAAGGGAACTTGTCGCACTCTTAGTCTCCATGGATGGGGAACTTGTCGCACTCTCAGTCTCCATGGGAACTTGTCACACTCTCAGTCTACATGGGAACATGTCACACTCTCAGTCTACATGGGAATTTGTCACACGCTCAGTCTCCATGGGGACCTGTCACACTCTCGGTCTCCATGGGAACTTGTCACACTCTCGGTCTCCAAGGGAACTTGTCACACTCTCAGTCTCCATGGGAACTTGTCACACTCTCAATCTCCATGGAAACTTGTCACACTTTCAGTCTCCATGGGAACATGTCACACTCTCAGTCTCCATGGGAACTTGTCACACTCTCAGTCTACATGGGAACTTGTCACACTCTCAGTCTACATGAGAACTTGTCACACTCTCAGTCTCCATGGGAAATTGTCACCCTCTCAGTCTCCATGGGAACTTGTCACACTCTCAGTCTACATGGGAACTTGTCACACTCTCAGTCTACATGGCAAACTGTCACACTCTCAGTCTCCATGGAAACTTGTCACACTCTCAGTCTACATGGGAACCTGTCACACCATCAGACTCCATGGGAACTTGTCACACTCTCAGTCTACAAGGGAACTTGTCGCACTCTTAGTCTCCATGGATGGGGAACTTGTCGCACTCTCAGTCTCCATGGGAACTTGTCACACTCTCAGTCTACATGGGAACTTGTCACACTCTCAGTCTACATGGGAATTTGTCACACGCTCAGTCTCCATGGGAACTTGTCACACTCTCGGTCTCCATGGGAACTTGTCACACTCTAGGTCTCCATGGAAACTTGTCACACTCTCAGTCTCCATGGGAACTTGTCACACTCTCAGTCTACATGGGAACTTGTCACACTCTCAGTCTCCATGAGAATTTGTCACACTCTCAGTCTCCATGGGAACTTGTCACACTCTCAGTCTCCATGGGAACTTGTCACACTCTCAGTCTACATGAGAACTTGTCTCACTCTCAGTCTCCATGGGAACTTGTGACACTCTCAGTCTCCGTGGGTACTTGTCATACTCTCAGTCTCCGTGAGAACGTCTCACACTCTAAGTCTCCATGGTAACTTTTCATGCGCTCAGACTCCATGGGAACTTGTCACACTCTCAGTCCACATGGGAACCTGTCACACTCTCAGTCTACATGGGAACCTGTCACACTCTCAGTCTCCATGGAAACATGTCACACTCTCAGTCTACATGCGAACCTGTCACACCATCAGACTCCATGGGAACTTGTCACACTCTCAGTCTACAAGGGAACTTGTCGCACTCTTAGTCTCCATGGATGGGGAACTTGTCGCACTCTCAGTCTCCATGGGAACTTGTCACACTCTCAGTCTACATGGGAACTTGTCACACTCTCAGTCTACATGGGAATTTGTCACACGCTCAGTCTCCATGGGAACTTGTTACACTCTCGGTCTCCATGGGAACTTGTCACACTCTAGGTCTCAATGGAAACTTGTCACACTCTCAGTCTACTTGGGAACTTGTCACACTTTCAGTGTACATGGGAGCTTCTCACACTCTCAGTCTCCACGGGAACATGTCACACTCTCAGTCTCCATGGGAACTTGTCACACTTTCAGTCTACACGGGAGCTTCTCACACTCTCAGTCTCCACGGGAACATGTCACACTCTCAGTCTCCACGGGAACATGTCACACCCTCAGTCTCCATGGGAACTTGTCACTCTTTCAGTCTCCGTGAGAACTTCTCACACACTAAGTCTCCATGGGAACTTGTCAGGCGCTCAGACTCCATGGGAACTTGTCACACTCTGAGTCTACATGGGAACTTGTCACACTCTCAGTCTACATGGGAACCTGTCACACTCTCAGTCTCCATGGAAACTTGTCACACTCTCAGTCTCCATGGGAACCTTTCACACTCTCAGTCTCCATGGCAACTTGTCACACTCTCAGTCTACATGGGAACTTGTCACACTCTCAGTCTACATGGGAACTTGTCACACTCTCGGTCTCCATGGGAACTTGTCACACTCTAGGTCTCCATGGAAACTTGTCACACGCGCAGTCTCCATGGGAACTTGTCACACTCTCAGTCTCCATGGGAACTTGTCACACTCTCAGTCTACTTGGGAACTTGTCACACTTTCAGTCTACATGGGAGCTTCTCACACTCTCAGTCTCCACGGGAACATGTCACATTCTCAGTCTCCATGGGAACTTGTCAAACTTTCAGTCTACACGGGAGCTTCTCACACTCTCAGTCTCCACGGGAACATGTCACACTCTCAGTCTCCACGGGAACTTGTCACACCCTCAGTCTCCATGGGAACTTGTCACACTTTCAGTCTCCTTGAGAACTTCTCACACTCTAAGTCTCCATTGGAACTTGTCAGGCGCTCAGACTCCATGGGAACTTGTCACAATCTCAGTCTACATGGGAACTTGTCACACTCTCAGTCTACATGGGAACCTGTCACACTCTCGGTCTCCATGGGAACTTGTCACACTCTCGGTCTCCAAGGGAACTTGTCACACTCTCAGTCTCCATGGGAACTTGTCACACTCTCAGTCTCCATGGGAACTTGTCACACTCTCAGTCTACTTGGGAACTTGTCACACTTTCAGTCTACATGGGAGCTTCTCACACTCTCAGTCTCCACGGGAACATGTCACACTCTCAGTCTGCACGGGAACTTGTCACACCCTCAGTCTCCATGGGAACTTGTCACACTCTCAGTCTCCGTGGGAACTTGTCACACTCTCAGTCTACATGGGAACTTGTCACACTCTCAGTCTACATGGGAACCTGTCACACTCTCAGTCTCCATGGAAACTTGTCACACTCTCAGTCTACATGGGAACCTGTCACACCATCAGACTCCATGGGAACTTGTCACACTCTCAGTCTACAAGGGAACTTGTCACACCCTCAGTCTCCATGGGAACTTGTCACACTTTCAGTCTCCGTGAGAACTTCTCACACTCTATGTCTCCATGGGAACTTGTAACACTCTCAGTCTACATGGGAACTTGTCACACTCTCAGTCTACATGGGAACCTGTCGCACTCTCAGTCTCCATGGAAACTTGTCACACTCTCAGTCTCCATGGGAACCTGTCACACTCTCAGTCTCCATGGGAACTTGTCACACTCTCAGTCTACATGGGAACGTGTCACAGCATCAGTCACCATGGGAACTTGTCACACTCTCAGTCTACAAGGGAACTTGTCGCACTCTTAGTCTCCATGGATGGGGAACTTGTCGCACTTTCAGTCTCCATGGGAACTTGTCACACTCTCAGTCTACATGGGAACTTGTCACACTCTCAGTCTACATGGGAATTTGTCACACGCTCGGTCTCCATGGGGACTTGTCACACTCTCGGTCTCCATGGGAACTTGTCACACTCTCGGTCTCCAAGGGAACTTGTCACACTCTCAGTCTCCATGGAAACTTGTCACACTCTCAGTCTCCATGGGAACTTGTCACACTCTCAGTCTCCATGGGAACTTGTCACACTCTCAGTCTACTTGGGAACTTGTCAGACTTTCAGTCTACATGGGAGCTTCTCACACTCTCAGTCTCCACGGGAACATGTCACACTCTCAGTCTCCACGGGAACATGTCACAATCTCAGTCTCCACGGGAACTTGTCACACCCTCCGTCTCCATGGGAACTTGTCACACTTTCAGTCTCCGTGAGAACTTCTCACACTCTAAGTCTCCATGGGAACTTGTCAGGCGCTCAGACTCCATGGGAACTTGTCACACTCTCAGTCTACATGGGAACTTGTCACACTCTCAGTCTCCATGGGAACCTGTCACACTCTCAGTCTCCATGGGAACTTGTCACACTCTCAGTCTACATGGGAACTTGTCACACTCTCAGTCTACATGGGAATTTGTCACACGCTCAGTCTCCATGGGAACTTGTCACACTGTCGGTCTCCATGGGAACTTGTCACACTCTAGGTCTCCATGGAAACTTGTCACACTCTCAGTCTCCATGGGAACTTGTCACACTCTCAGTCTCCATGGGATCTTGTCACACCCTCAGTCTACTTGGGAACTTGTCACACTTTCAGTCTACATGGGAGCTTCTCAAACTCTCAGTCTCCACGGGAACATGTCACACTCTCAGTTTCCATGGGAACTTGTCACACTTTCAGTCTGCACGGGAGCTTCTCACACTCTCAGTCTCCACGGGAACATGTCACACTCTCAGTCTCCACAGGAACTTGTCACACCCTCAGTCTCCATGGGAACTTGTCACACTTTCAGTCTCCGTGAGAACTTCTCACACTCGAAGTCTCCATGGGAACTTGTCAGGCGCTCAGACTCCATGGGAACTTGTCACACTCTCAGTCTACATGGCAACTTGTCACACTCTCAGTCTACATGGGAACCTGTCACACTCTCAGTCTCCATGGAAACTTGTCACACTCTAGGTCTCCATGGAAACTTGTCACACTCTCAGTCTCCATGGGAACTTGTCACACTCTAGGTCTACATGGGAGCTTCTCACACTCTCAGTCTCCACGGGAACATGTCACACTCTCAGTCTCCATGGGAACTTGTCACACTTTCAGTCTACACGGGAGCTTCTCACACTCTCAGTCTCCACGGGAACATGTCACACTCTCAGTCTCCACGGGAACTTGTCACACCCTCAGTCTCCATGGGAACTTGTCACACTTTCAGTCTCCGTGAGAACTTCTCACACTCTAAGTCTCCATGGGAACTTGTAACACTCTCAGTCTACATGGGAACCTGTCACACTCTCAGTCTCCATGGAAACTTGTCACACTCTCAGTCTCCATGGGAACCTGTCACACTCTCAGTCTCCATGGGAACTTGTCACACTCTCAGTCTACTTGGGAACTTGTCACACTTTCAGTCTACATGGGAGCTTCTCACACTCTCAGTCTCCACGGGAACATGTCACACTCTCAGTCTCCTTGGGAACTTGTCACACTTTCAGTCTACACGGGAGCTTCTCACACTCTCAGTCTCCACGGGAACATGTCACACTCTCAGTCTCCTTGGGAACTTGTCACACTTTCAGTCTACACGGGAGCTTCTCACACTCTCAGTCTCCACGGGAACATGTCACACTCTCAGTCTCCACGGGAACATGTCACACTCTCAGTCTCCATGGGAACTTGTCAGGCGCTCCGACTCCATGGGAACTTGTCACACTCTCAGTCTACATGGGAACTTGTCACACTCTCAGTCTACATGGGAACCTGTCACACTCTCAGTCTCCATGGAAACTTGTCACACTCTCAGTCTCCATGGGAACCTGTCACACTCTCAGTCTCCATGGGAACTTGTCACACTCTCAGTCTACATGGGAACTTGTCACACTCTCAGTCTACATGGGAATTTGTCTCACGCTCAGTCTCCATGGGAACTTGTCACACTGTCGGTCTCCATGGGAACTTCTCTCACTCTAGGTCTCCATGGAAACTTGTCACACTCTCAGTCTCCATGGGAACTTGTCACACTCTCAGTCTCCATGGGATCTTGTCACACTCTCAGTCTACTTGGGAACTTGTCACACTTTCAGTCTACATGGGAGCTTCTCACACTCTCAGTCTCCACGGGAACATGTCACACTCTCAGTCTCCATGGGAACTTGTCACACTTTCAGTCTGCACAGGAGCTTCTCACACTCTCAGTCTCCACGGGAACATGTCACACTCTCAGTCTCCACGGGAACTTGTCACACCCTCAGTCTCCATGGGAACTTGTCACACTCTCAGTCTACATGGCAACTTGTCACACTCTCAGTCTACATGGGAACCTGTCACACTCTCAGTCTCCATGGAAACTTGTCACACTCTCAGTCTCCATGGGAACCTGTCACACTCTCAGTCTCCATGGGAACTTGTCACACTCTCAGTCTACATGGGAACGTGTCACACCATCAGTCACCATGGGATCTTGTCAGACTCTCAGTCTACAAGGGAACTTGTCGCACTCTTAGTCTCCATGGATGGGGAACTTGTCGCACTCTCAGTCTCCATGGGAACTTGTCACACTCTCAGTCTACATGGGAACATGTCACACTCTCAGTCTACATGGGAATTTCTCACACGCTCAGTCTCCATGGGGACTTGTCACACTCTCGGTCTCCATGGGAACTTGTCACACTCTCGGTCTCCAAGGGAACTTGTCACACACTCAGTCTCCATGGGAACTTGTCACACTCTCAGTCTCCATGGAAACATGTCACACTCTCAGTCTCCATGGGAACATGTCACACTCTCAGTTTCCATGGGAACTTGTCACACTCTCAGTCTACATGGGAACTTGTCACACTCTCAGTCTACATGAGAACTTGTCACACTCTTAGTCTCCATGGGAAATTGTCACCCTCTCAGTCTCCATGGGAACTTGTCACACTCTCAGTCTACATGGGAACTTGTCACACTCCCAGTCTACATGGGAACCTGTCACACTCTCAGTCTCCATGGAAACTTGTCACACTCTCAGTCTACATGGGAACCTGTCACACCATCAGACTCCATGGGAACTTGTCACACTCTCAGTCTACAAGGGAACTTGTCGCACTCTTAGTCTCCATGGATGGGGAACTTGTCGCACTCTCAGTCTCCATGGGAACTTGTCACACTCACAGTCTACATGGGAACTTGTCACACTCTCAGTCTACATGGGAATTTGTCACACGCTCAGTCTCCATGGGAACTTGTCACACTCTAGGTCTCCATGGGAACTTGTCACACTCTAGGTCTCCATGGAAACTTGCCAAACTCTCAGTCTCCATGGGAACTTGTCACACTCTCAGTCTACATGGGAACTTGTCACACTCTCAGACTCCATGGAAACTTGTCACACTCTCAGTCTCCATGAGAATTTGTCACACTCTCAGTCACCATGGGAACTTGTCACACTCTCAGTCTCCATGGGAACTTGTCACACTCTCAGTCTACATGAGAACTTGTCACACTCTCAGGCTCCATGGGAACTTGTGACACTCTCAGTCTCCGTGGGAACTTGTCACACTCTCAGTCTCCGTGAGAAATTCTCACACTCTAAGTCTCCATGGGAACTTGTCATGCGCTCAGACTCCATGGGAACTTGTCACACTCTCAGTCTACATGGGAACTTGTCACACTCTCAGTCTACATGGGAACCTGTCACACTCTCAGTCTCCATGGAAACTTGTCACACTCTCAGTCTACATGGGAACCTGTCACACCATCAGACTCCATGGGAACTTGTCACACTCTCAGTCTACAAGGGCACTTGTCGCACTCATAGTCTCCATGGATGGGGAACTTGTCGCACTCTCAGTCTACATGGGAACTTGTCACACTCTCAGTCTACATGGGAACTTGTCACACTCTCAGTCTACATGGGAATTTGTCACACTCTCGGTCTCCATGGGAACCTGTCACACTCTCAGTCTCCATGGAAACTTGTCACACTCTCAGTCTCCATGGGAACCTTTCACACTCTCAGTCTCCATGGGAACTTGTCACACTCTCAGTCTACTTGGGAACTTGTCACACTTTCAGTCTACATGGGAGCTTCTCACACTCTCAGTCTCCACGGGAACATGTCACACTCTCAGTCTCCACGGGAACTTGTCACACCCTCAGTCTCCATGGGAACTTGTCACACTCTCAGTCTCCGTGGGAACTTGTCACACTCTCAGTCTACATGAGAACTTGTCACACTCTCAGTCTCCATGGGAAATTGTCACACTCTCAGTCTCCATGGGAACTTGTCACACTCTCAGTCTACATGGGAACTTGTCACACTCTCAGTCTACATGGGAACCTGTCACACTCTCAGTCTCCATGGAAACTTGTCACACTCTCAGTCTGCATGGGAACCTGTCACACCATCAGACTCCATGGGAACTTGTCACACTCTCAGTCTACAAGGGAACTTTTCACACCCTCAGTCTCCATGGGAACTTGTCACACTTTCAGTCTCCGTGAGAACTTCTCACACTCTAAGTCTCCATGGGAACTTGTAACACTCTCAGTCTACATGGGAACTTGTCACACTCTCAGTCTACATGGGAACCTGTCACACTCTCAGTCTCCATGGAAACTTGTCACACTCTCAGTCTCCATGGGAACCTGTCACACTCTCAGTCTCCATGGGAACTTGTCACACTCTCAGTCTACATGGGAACGTGTCACACCATCAGTCACCATGGGAACTTGTCACACTCTCAGTCTACAAGGGAACTTGTCGCACTCTTAGTCTCCATGGATGGGGAACTTGTCGCACTTTCAGTCTCCATGGGAACTTGTCACACTCTCAGTCTACATGGGAACTTGTCACACTCTCAGTCTACATGGGAATTTGTCACACGCTCGGTCTCCATGGGGACTTGTCACACTCTCGGTCTCCATGGGAACTTGTCACACTCTCGGTCTCCAAGGGAACTTGTCACACTCTCAGTCTCCATGGAAACTTGTCACACTCTCAGTCTCCATGGGAACTTGTCACACTCTCAGTCTCCATGGGAACTTGTCACACTCTCAGTCTACTTGGGAACTTGTCACACTTTCAGTCTACATGCGAGCTTCTCACACTCTCAGTCTCCACGGGAACATGTCACACTCTCAGTCTCCTTGGGAACTTGTCACACTTTCAGTCTACACGGGAGCTTCTCACACTCTCAGTCTCCACGGGAACATGTCACAATCTCAGTCCCCACGGGAACTTGTCACACCCTCTGTCTCCATGGGAACTTGTCACACTTTCAGTCTCCGTGAGAACTTCTCACACTCTAAGTCTCCATGGGAACTTGTCAGGCGCTCCGACTCCATGGGAACTTGTCACACTCTCATTCTTCATGGGAACTTGTCACACTCTCAGTCTACATGGGAACCTGTCACACTCTCAGTCTCCATGGAAACTTGTCACACTCTCAGTCTCCATGGGAACCTGTCACACTCTCAGTCTCCATGGGAACTTGTCACACTCTCAGTCTACATGGGAACCTGTCACACTCTCAGTCTCCATGGGAACTTGTCACACTCTCAGTCTACATGGGAACTTGTCACACTCTCAGTCTACATGGGAATTTGTCACACGCTCAGTCTCCATGGGAACTTGTCACACTGTCGGTCTCCATGGGAACTTGTCACACTCTAGGTCTCCATGGAAACTTGTCACACTCTCAGTCTCCATGGGAACTTGTCACACTCTCAGTCTCCATGGGATCTTGTCACACTCTCAGTCTACTTGGGAACTTGTCACACTTTCAGTCTACATGGGAGCTTCTCAAACTCTCAGTCTCCACGGGAACATGAAACACTCTCAGTCTCCATGGGAACTTGTCACACTTTCAGTCTGCACGGGAGCTTCTCACACTCTCAGTCTGCACGGGAACATGTCACACTCTCAGTCTCCACAGGAACTTGTCACACCCTCAGTCTCCATGGGAACTTGTCACACTTTCAGTCTCCGTGAGAACTTCTCACACTCTCAGTCTCCATGGAAACTTGTCACACTCTCAGTCTCCATGGGAACATGTCACACTCTCAGTCTCCATGGGAACTTGTCACACTCTCAGTCTACATGGGAACTTGTCACACTCTCAGTCTACATGAGAACTTGTCACACTCTCAGTCTACATGGGAACTTGTCACACTCCCAGTCTACATGGGAACCTGTCACACTCTCAGTCTCCATGGAAACTTGTCATACTCTCAGTCTACATGGGAACTTGTCACACCATCAGACTCCATGGGAACTTGTCACACTCTCAGTCTACAAGGGAACTTGTCGCACTCTTAGTCTCCATGGATGGGGAACTTGTCGCACACTCAGTCTCCATGGGAACTTGTCACACTCTCAGTCTACATGGGAACTTGTCACACTCTCAGTCTACATGGGAATTTGTCACACGCTCAGTCTCCATGGGAACTTGTCACACTCTCGGTCTCCATGGGAACTTGTCACACTCTAGGTCTCCATGGAAACTTGTCACACTCTCAGTCTCCATGGGAACTTGTCACACTCTAGGTCTACATGGGAGCTTCTCACACTCTCAGTCTCCACGGGAACATGTCACACTCTCAGTCTCCATGGGAACTTGTCACACTTTCAGTCTACACGGGAGCTTCTCACACCTTCAGTCTCCACGGGAACATGTCACAATCTCAGTCTCCACGGGAACTTGTCACACCCTCTGTCTCCATGGGAACTTGTCACACTTTCAGTCTCCGTGAGAACTTCTCACACTCTAAGTCTCCATGGGAACTTGTCAGGCGCTCCGACTCCATGGGAACTTGTCACACTCTCATTCTTCATGGGAACTTGTCACACTCTCAGTCTACATGGGAACCTGTCACACTCTCAGTCTCCATGGAAACTTGTCACACTCTCAGTCTCCATGGGAACCTGTCACACTCTCAGTCTACATGGGAACCTGTCACACTCTCAGTCTCCATGGGAACTTGTCACACTCTCAGTCTACATGGGAACTTGTCACACTCTCAGTCTACATGGGAATTTGTCACACGCTCAGTCTCCATGGGAACTTGTCACACTGTCGGTCTCCATGGAAACTTGTCACACTCTCAGTCTCCATGGGAACTTGTCACACTCTCAGTCTCCATGGGATCTTGTCACACTCTCAGTCTACTTGGGAACTTGTCACACTTTCAGTCTACATGGGAGCTTCTCAAACTCTCAGTCTCCACGGGAACATGAAACACTCTCAGTCTCCATGGGAACTTGTCACACTTTCAGTCTGCACGGGAGCTTCTCACACTCTCAGTCTGCACGGGAACATGTCACACTCTCAGTCTCCACAGGAACTTGTCACACCCTCAGTCTCCATGGGAACTTGTCACACTTTCAGTCTCCGTGAGAACTTCTCACACTCTCAGTCTCCATGGAAACTTGTCACACTCTCAGTCTCCATGGGAACATGTCACACTCTCAGTCTCCATGGGAACTTGTCACACTCTCAGTCTACATGGGAACTTGTCACACTCTCAGTCTACATGAGAACTTGTCACACTCTCAGTCTACATGGGAACTTGTCACACTCCCAGTCTACATGGGAACCTGTCACACTCTCAGTCTCCATGGAAACTTGTCATACTCTCAGTCTACATGGGAACTTGTCACACCATCAGACTCCATGGGAACTTGTCACACTCTCAGTCTACAAGGGAACTTGTCGCACTCTTAGTCTCCATGGATGGGGAACTTGTCGCACACTCAGTCTCCATGGGAACTTGTCACACTCTCAGTCTACATGGGAACTTGTCACACTCTCAGTCTACATGGGAATTTGTCACACGCTCAGTCTCCATGGGAACTTGTCACACTCTCGGTCTCCATGGGAACTTGTCACACTCTAGGTCTCCATGGAAACTTGTCACACTCTCAGTCTCCATGGGAACTTGTCACACTCTAGGTCTACATGGGAGCTTCTCACACTCTCAGTCTCCACGGGAACATGTCACACTCTCAGTCTCCATGGGAACTTGTCACACTTTCAGTCTACACGGGAGCTTCTCACACCTTCAGTCTCCACGGGAACATGTCACACTCTCAGTCTCCACGGGAACTTGTCACACCCTCAGTCTCCATGGGAACTTGTCACACTTTCAGTCTCCGTGAGAACTTCTCACACTCTAAGTCTCCATGGGAACTTGTAACACTCTCAGTCTACATGGGAACTTGTCACACTCTCAGTCTACATTGGAACCTGTCACACTCTCAGTCTCCATGGAAACTTGTCACACTCTCAGTCTCCATGGGAACCTGTCACACTCTCAGTCTCCATGGGAACTTGTCACACTCTCAGTCTACATGGGAACGTGTCACACCATCAGTCACCATGGGAACTTGTCACACTCTCAGTCTACAAGGGAACTTGTCGCACTCTTAGTCTCCATGGATGGGGAACTTGTCGCACTTTCAGTCTCCATGGGAACTTGTCACACTTTCAGTCTCCGTGAGAACTTCTCACACTCTAAGTCTCCATGGGAACTTGTCAGGCGCTCAGACTCCATGGGAACTTGTCACACTCTCAGTCTACATGGGAACTTGTCACACTCTCAGTCTACATGGGAACCTGTCACACTCTCAGTCTCCATGGAAACTTGTCACACTCTCAGTCTCCATGGGAACCTGTCACACTCTCAGTCTCCATGGGAACTTGTCACACTCTCAGTCTACATGGGAACTTGTCACACTCTCAGTCTACATGGGAATTTGTCACACGCTCAGTCTCCATGGGAACTTGTCACACTGTCGGTCTCCATGGGAACTTGTCACACTCTAGGTCTCCATGGAAACTTGTCACACTCTCAGTCTCCATGGGAACTTGTCACACTCTCAGTCTGCATGGGAACATGTCACACTCTCAGTCTACATCGGAATTTGTCACACGCTCAGTCTCCATGGGGATTTGTCACACTCTCGGTCTCCATGGGAACTTGTCACACTCTCGGTCTCCAAGGGAACTTGTCACACACTCAGTCTCCATGGGAACTTGTCACACTCTCAGTCTCCATGGAAACTTGTCACACTCTCAGTCTCCATGGGAACATGTCACACTCTCAGTCTCCATGGGAACTTGTCACACGCTCAGTCTACATGGGAACTTGTCACACTCTCAGTCTACATGAGAACTTGTCACACTCTCAGTCTCCATGGGAAATTGTCATCCTCTCAGTCTCCATGGGAACTTGTCACACTCTCAGTCTACATGGGAACGTGTCACACTCCCCGTCTACATGGGAACCTGTCACAGTCTCAGTCTCCGTGGAAACTTGTCACACTCTCAGTCTACATGGGAACTTGTCACACCATCAGACTCCATGGGAACTTGTCACACTCTCAGTCTACAAGGGAACTTGTCGCACTCTTAGTCTCCATGGATGGGGAACTTGTCGCACTCTCAGTCTCCATGGGAACTTGTCACACTCTCAGTCTACATGGGAACTTGTCACACTCTCAGTCTACATGGGAATTTGTCACACGCTCAGTCTCCATGGGAACTTGTCACACTCTCGGTCTCCATGGGAACTTGTCACACTCTAGGTCTCCATGGAAACTTGTCACACTCTCAGTCTCCATGGGAACTTGTCACACTCTAGGTCTACATGGGAGCCTCTCACACTCTCAGTCTCCACGGGAACATGTCACACTCTCAGTCTCCATGGGAACTTGTCACACTTTCAGTCTACACGGGAGCTTCTCACACTCTCAGTCTCCACGGGAACATGTCACACTCTCAGTCTCCACGGGAACTTGTCACACCCTCAGTCTCCATGGGAAATTGTCACACTTTCAGTCTCCGTGAGAACTTCTCACACTCTAAGTCTCCATGGGAACTTGTAACACTCTCAGTCTACATGGGAACTTGTCACACTCTCAGTCTACATGGGAACCTGTCACACTCTCAGTCTCCATGGGAACTTGTCACACTCTCAGTCTACATGGGAACGTGTCACACTCCCCGTCTACATGGGAACCTGTCACACTCTCAGTCTCCATGGAAACTTGTCACACTCTCAGTCTCCATGGGAACCTGTCACACTCTCAGTCTCCATGGGAACTTGTCACACTCTCAGTCTACTTGGGAACTTGTCACACTTTCAGTCTACATGGGAGCTTCTCACACTCTCAGTCTCCACGGGAACATGTCACACTCTCAGTCTCCTTGGGAACTTGTCACACTTTCAGTCTACACGGGAGCTTCTCACACTCTCAGTCTCCACGTGAACATGTCACACTCTCAGTCTCCACGGGAACTTGTCACACCCTCTGCCTCCATGGGAACTTGTCACACTTTCAGTCTCCGTGAGAACTTCTCACACTCTAAGTCTCCATGGGAACTTGTCAGGCGCTCCGACTCCATGGGAACTTGTCACACTCTCAGTCTTCATGGGAACTTGTCACACTCTCAGTCTACATGGGAACCTGTCACACTCTCAGTCTCCATGGAAACTTGTCACACTCTCAGTCTCCATGGGAACCTGTCACACTCTCAGTCTCCATGGGAACTTGTCACACTCTCAGTCTACATGGGAGCTTGTCACACTCTCAGTCTACATGGGAATTTGTCACACGCTCAGTCTCCATGGGAACTTGTCACACTGTCGGTCTCCATGGGAACTTCTCACACTCTAGGTCTCCATGGAAACTTGTCACACTCTCAGTCTCCATGGGAACTTGTCACACTCTCAGTCTCCATGGGATCTTGTCACACTCTCAGTCTACTTGGGAACTTGTCACACTTTCAGTCTACATGGGAGCTTCTCACACTCTCAGTCTCCACGGGAGCATGTCACACTCTCAGTCTCCATGGGAACTTGTCACACTTTCAGTCTGCACGGGAGCTTCTCACACTCTCAGTCTCCACGGGAACATGTCACACTCTCAGTCTCCACGGGAACTTGTCACACCTTCAGTCTCCATGGGAACTTGTCACATTTTCAGTCTCCGTGAGAACTTCTCACACTCGAAGTCTCCATGGGAACTTGTCAGGCGTTCAGACTCCATGGGAACTTGTCACACTCTCAGTCTACATGGCAACTTGTCACACTCTCAGTCTACATGGGAACCTGTCACACTCTCAGTCTCCATGGAAACTTGTCACACTCTCAGTCTCCATGGGAACCTGTCACACTCTCAGTCTCCATGGGAACTTGTCACACTCTCAGTCTACATGGGAACGTGTCACACCATCAGTCACCATGGGATCTTGTCAGACTCTCAGTCTACAAGGGAACTTGTCGCAGTCTTAGTCTCCATGGATGGGGAACTTGTCGCACTCTCAGTTTCCATGGGAACTTGTCACACTCTCAGTCTACATGGGAACATGTCACACTCTCAGTCTACATGGGAATTTCTCACACGCTCAGTCTCCATGGGGACTTGTCACACTCTCGGTCTCCATGGGAACTTGTCACACTCTCGGTCTCCAAGGGAACTTGTCACACACTCAGTCTCCATGGGAACTTGTCACACTCTCAGTCTCCATGGAAACTTGTCACACTCTCAGTCTCCATGGGAACATGTCACACTCTCAGTTTCCATGGGAACTTGTCACACTCTCAGTCTACATGGGAACTTGTCACACTCTCAGTCTACATGAGAACTTGTCACACTCTCAGTCTCCATGGGAAATTGTCACCCTCTCAGTCTCCATGGGAACTTGTCACACTCTCAGTCTACATGGGAACTTGTCACACTCCCAGTCTACATGGGAACCTGTCACACTCTCAGTCTCCATGGAAACTTGTCAGACTCTCAGTCTACATGGGAACTTGTCACACCATCAGACTCCATGGGAACTTGTCACACTCTCAGTCTACAAGGGAACTTGTCGCACTCTTAGTCTCCATGGATGGGGAACTTGTCGCACTCTCAGTCTCCATGGGAACTTGTCACACTCTCAGTCCACATGGGACCTTGTCACACTCTCAGTCTACATGGGAATTTGTCACACGCTCAGTCTCCATGGGAACTTGTCACACTCTCGGTCTCCATGGGAACTTGTCACACTCTAGGTCTCCATGGAAACTTGTCACACTCTCAGTCTCCATGGGAACTTGTCACACTCTCAGTCTACATGGGAACTTGTCACACTCTCAGACTCCATGGAAACTTGTCACACTCTCAGTCTCCATGAGAATTTGTCACACTCTCAGTCTCCATGGGAACTTGTCACACTCTCAGTCTCCATGGGAACTTGTCACACTCTCAGTCTACATGAGAACTTGTCACACTCTCAGGCTCCATTTGAACTTGTGACACTCTCAGTCTCCGTGGGAACTTGTCACACTCTCAGTCTCCGTGAGAACTTCTCACACTCTAAGTCTCCATGGGAACTTGTCAGGCGCTCAGACTCCATGGGAACTTGTCACACTCTCAGTCTACATGGGAACTTGTCACAATCTCAGTCTACATGGGAACCTGTCACACTCTCAGTCTCCATGGAAACTTGTCACACTCTCAGTCTACATGGGAACCTGTCACACCATCAGACTCCATGGGAACTTGTCACACTCTCAGTCTACAAGGGCACTTGTCGCACTCATAGTCTCCATGGATGGGGAACTTGTCGCACTCTCAGTCTACATGGGAACTTGTCACACTCTCAGTCTACATGGGAACTTGTCACACTCTCAGTCTACATGGGAATTTGTCACACGCTCAGTCTCCATGGGAACTTGTCACACTCTCGGTCTCCATGGGAACTTGTCACACTCTCAGTCTCCATGGGAACTTGTCACACTTTCAGTCTACACGGGAGCTTCTCACACTCTCAGTCTCCACGGGAACATGTCACACTCTCAGTCTTCATGGGAACATGTCACACCCTCAGTCTCCATGGGAACTTGTCACACTTTCAGTCTCCGTGAGAACTTCTCACACACTAAGTCTCCATGGGAACTTGTCAGGCGCTCAGACTCCATGGGAACTTGTCACACTCTCAGTCTACATGGGAACTTGTCACACTCTCGGTCTACATGGGAACCTGTCACACTCTCAGTCTCCATGGAAACTTGTCACACTCTCAGTCTCCATGGGAACTTGTCACACTCTCAGTCTACATGGGAACTTGTCACACTCTCAGTCTACATGGAATTTGCCACACGCTCAGTCTCCATGGGAACTTGTTACACTTTCAGTCTACACGGGAGCTTCTCACACTCTCAGTCTCCACCCGAACATGTCACACTCTCAGTCTCCACGGGAACTTGTCACACCCTCAGTCTCCATGGGAACTTGTCACACTTTCAGTCTCCTTGAGAACCTCTCACACTCTAAGTCTCCATTGGAACTTGTCAGGCGCTCAGACTCCATGGGAACTTGTCACAATCTCAGTCTACATGGGAACTTGTCACACTCTCAGTCTACATGGGAACCTGTCACACTCTCAGTCTCCATGGAAACTTGTCACACTCTCAGTCTCCATGGGAACCTGTCACACTCTCAGTCTCCATGGGAACTTGTCACACTCTCAGTCTACATGGGAACCTGTCACACCATCAGTCACCATGGGAACTTGTCACACTCTCAGTCTACAAGGGAACTTGTCGCAGTCTTAGTCTCCATGGATGGGGAACTTGTCGCACTCTCAGTCTCCATGGGAACTTGTCACACTCTCAGTCTACATGGGAACTTGTCACACTCTCAGTCTACATGGGAATTTGTCACACGCTCAGTCTCCATGGGGACTTGTCACACTCTCGGTCTCCATGGGAACTTGTCACACTCTCGGCCTCCAAGGGAACTTGTCACACTCTCAGTCTCCATGGGAACTTGTCACACTCTCAGTCTCCATGGGAACTTGTCACACTCTCAGTCTACTTGGGAACTTGTCACGCTTTCAGTCTACATGGGAGCTTCTCACACTCTCATTCTCCACGGGAACATGTCACACTCTCAGTCTCCATGGGAACTTGTCACACTCTAGGTCTCCATGGGAACTTGTCACACTCTCAGTCTCCATGGGAACTTGTCACACTCTCACTCTACATGGGAACTTGTCACACTCTCAGACTCCATGGAAACTTGTCACACTCTCAGTCTCCATGAGAATTTGTCACACTCTCAGTCTCCATGGGAACTTGTCACACTCTCAGTCTCCATGGGAACTTGTCACACTCTCAGTCTACATGAGAACTTGTCACACTCTCAGGCTCCATGGGAACTTGTGACACTCTCAGTCTCCGTGGGAACTTGTCACACTCTCAGTCTCCGTGAGAACTTCTCACACTCTAAGTCTCCATGGGAACTTGTCAGGCGCTCAGACTCCATGGGAACTTGTCACACTCTCAGTCTACATGGCAACTTGTCACACTCTCAGTCTGCATGGGAACATGTCACACCATCAGACTACATGGGAACTTGTCACACTCTCAGTCTACAAGGGAACTTGTCGCACTCATAGTCTCCATGGATGTGGAACTTGTCGCACTCTCAGTCTACATGGGAACTTGTCACACTCTCAGTCTACATGGGAACTTGTCACACTCTCAGTCCACATGGGAATTTGTCACACGCTCAGTCTCCATGGGAACTTGTCACACTCTCGGTCCCCATGGGAACTTGTCACACTCTAGGTCTCAATGGAAAATGTCACACTCTCAGTCTCCATGGGAACTTGTCACACTCTCAGTCTACTTGGGAACTTGTCACACTTTCAGTCTACATGGGAGCTTCTCACAGACTCAGTCTCCACGGGAACATGTCACACTCTCAGTCTCCATGGGAACTTGTCACACTTTCAGTCTACACGGGAGCTTCTCACACTCTCAGTCTCCACGGGAACATGTCACACTCTCAGTCTCCACGGGAACATGTCACACCCTCAGTCTCCATGGGAACTTGTCACACTTTCAGTCTCCGTGAGAACTTCTCACACACTAAGTCTCCATGGGAACTTGTCAGGCGCTCAGACTCCATGGGAACTTGTCACACTCTCAGTCTACATGGGAACTTGTCACACTCTCAGTCTACATTCGAACCTGTCACACTCTCAGTCTCCATGGAAACTTGTCACACTCTCAGTCTCCATGGGAACCTTTCACACTCTCAGTCTCCATGGGAACTTGTCACACTCTCAGACTACATGGGAACTTGTCACACTCTCAGTCTACATGGGAATTTGTCACACGCTCAGTCTCCATGGGAACTTGTCACACTTTCAGTCTACACGGGAGCTTCTCACACTCTCAGTCTACACGGGAACATGTCACACTCTCAGTCTCCACGGGAACTTGTCACACTCTCAGTCTACAAGGGAACTTGTCGCACTCTTAGTCTCCATGGATGGGGAACTTGTCGCACTCTCAGTCTCCATGGGAACTTGTCACACTCTCAGTCTACATGGGAACTTGTCACACTCTCAGTCTACATGGGAATTTGTCACACGCTCAGTCTCCATGGGAACTTGTCACACTCTCGGTCTCCATGGGAACTTGTCACACTCTAGGTCTCCATGGAAACTTGTCACACTCTCAGTCTCCATGGGAACTTGTCACACTCTCACTCTACATGGGAACTTGTCACACTCTCAGACTCCATGGAAACTTGTCACACTCTCAGTTTCAATGGGAACTTGTCACACTCTCAGTCTACATGGGAACTTGTCACACTCTCAGTCTACATGAGAACTTGTCACACTCTCAGTCTCCATGGGAAATTGTCACCCTCTCAGTCTCCATGGGAACTTGTCACACTCTCAGTCTACATGGGAACTTGTCACACTCCCAGTCTACATGGGAACCTGTCACACTCTCAGTCTCCATGGAAACTTGTCAGACTCTCAGTCTACATGGGAACTTGTCACACCATCAGACTCCATGGGAACTTGTCACACTCTCAGTCTACAAGGGAACTTGTCGCACTCTTAGTCTCCATGGATGGGGAACTTGTCGCACTCTCAGTCTCCATGGGAACTTGTCACACTTCAGTCTACATGGGAACTTGTCACACTCTCAGTCTACATGGGAATTTGTCACACGCTCAGTCTCCATGGGAACTTGTCACACTCTCGGTCTCCATGGGAACTTGTCACACTCTAGGTCTCCATGGAAACTTGTCACACTCTCAGTCTCCATGGGAACTTGTCACACTCTCACTCTACATGGGAACTTGTCACACTCTCAGACTCCATGGAAACTTGTCACACTCTCAGTCTCCATGAGAATTTGTCACACTCTCAGTCTCCATGGGAACTTGTCACACTCTCAGTCTCCATGGGAACTTGTCACACTCCCAGTCTACATGAGAACTTGTCACACTCTCAGGCTCCATTTGAACTTGTGACACTCTCAGTCTCCGTGGGAACTTGTCACACTCTCAGTCTCCGTGAGAACTTCTCACACTCTAAGTCTCCATGGGAACTTGTCAGGCGCTCAGACTCCATGGGAACTTGTCACACTCTCAGTCTACATGGGAACTTGTCACAATCTCAGTCTACATGGGAACCTGTCACACTCTCAGTCTCCATGGAAACTTGTCACACTCTCCGTCTACATGGGAACCTGTCACACCATCAGACTCCATGGGAACTTGTCACACTCTCAGTCTACAAGGGCACTTGTCGCACTCATAGTCTCCATGGATGGGGAACTTGTCGCACTCTCAGTCTACATGGGAACTTGTCACACTCTCAGTCTACATGGGAACTTGTCACACTCTCAGTCTACATGGGAATTTGTCACACGCTCAGTCTCCATGGGAACTTGTCACACTCTCGGTCTCCATGGGAACTTGTCACACTCTCAGTCTCCATGGGAACTTGTCACACTTTCAGTCTACACGGGAGCTTCTCACACTCTCAGTCTCCACGGGAACATGTCACACTCTCAGTCTTCATGGGAACATGTCACACCCTCAGTCTCCATGGGAACTTGTCACACTTTCAGTCTCCGTGAGAACTTCTCACACACTAAGTCTCCATGGGAACTTGTCAGGCGCTCAGACTCCATGGGAACTTGTCACACTCTCAGTCTACATGGGAACTTGTCACACTCTCAGTCTACATGGGAACCTGTCACACTCTCAGTCTCCATGGAAACTTGTCACACTCTCAGTCTCCATGGGAACTTGTCACACTCTCAGTCTACATGGGAACTTGTCACACTCTCAGTCTACATGGGAATTTGTCACACGCTCAGTCTCCATGGGAACTTGTTACACTTTCAGTCTACACGGGAGCTTCTCACACTCTCAGTCTCCACGGGAACATGTCACACTCTCAGTCTCCACGGGAACTTGTCACACCCTCAGCCTCCATGGGAACTTGTCACACTTTCAGTCTCCTTGAGAACCTCTCACACTCTAAGTCTCCATTGGAACTTGTCAGGCGCTCAGACTCCATGGGAACTTGTCACAATCTCAGTCTACATGGGAACTTGTCACACTCTCAGTCTACATGGGAACCTGTCACACTCTCAGTCTCCATGGAAACTTGTCACACTCTCAGTCTCCATGGGAACCTGTCACACTCTCAGTCTCCATGGGAACTTGTCACACTCTCAGTCTACATGGGAACCTGTCACACCATCAGTCACCATGGGAACTTGTCACACTCTCAGTCTACAAGGGAACTTGTCGCAGTCTTAGTCTCCATGGATGGGGAACTTGTCGCACTCTCAGTCTCCATGGGAACTTGTCACACTCTCAGTCTACATGGGAACTTGTCACACTCTCAGTCTACATGGGAATTTGTCACACGCTCAGTCTCCATGGGGACTTGTCACACTCTCGGTCTCCATGGGAACTTGTCACACTCTCCGTCTCCAAGGGAACTTGTCACACTCTCAGTCTCCATGGGAACTTGTCACACTCTCAGTCTCCATGGGAACTTGTCACACTCTCAGTCTACTTGGGAACTTGTCACACTTTCAGTCTACATGGGAGCTTCTCACACTCTCATTCTCCACGGGAACATGTCACACTCTCAGTCTCCACGGGAACTTGTCACACCCTCAGTCTCCATGGGAACTTGTCACACTCTCAGTCTCCATGGGAACTTGTCACACTCTCGGTCTACATGGGAACTTGTCACACTCTCAGTCTCCAAGAGAACTTGTCACACTCTCAGTCCACATGAGAACTTGTCACACTGTCAGTCTCCATGGAAACTTGTCACACTTTCAGTCTACATGGGAACTTGTCACACTCTCAGTCTCCATGGAAACTTCTCACACTCTCAGTCTCCATGGGAACATGTCACACTCTCAGTCTACATGGGAACTTGTCACACTCTCAGTCTACATGGGAACTTGTCACACTCTCAGTCTACATGGGAATTTGTCACACGCTCAGTCTCCATGGGAACTTGTCACACTCTCGGTCTCCATGGGAACTTGTCACACTCTCAGTCTCCATGGGAACTTGTCACACTTTCAGTCTACACGGGAGCTTCTCACACTCTCAGTCTCCACGGGAACATGTCACACTCTCAGTCTTCATGGGAACATGTCACACCCTCAGTCTCCATGGGAACTTGTCACACTTTCAGTCTCCGTGAGAACTTCTCACACACTAAGTCTCCATGGGAACTTGTCAGGCGCTCAGACTCCATGGGAACTTGTCACACTCTCAGTCTACATGGGAACTTGTCACACTCTCAGTCTACATGGGAACCTGTCACACTCTCAGTCTCCATGGAAACTTGTCACACTCTCAGTCTCCATGGGAACTTGTCACACTCTCAGTCTACATGGGAACTTGTCACACTCTCAGTCTACATGGGAATTTGTCACACGCTCAGTCTCCATGGGAACTTGTTACACTTTCAGTCTACACGGGAGCTTCTCACACTCTCAGTCTCCACCCGAACATGTCACACTCTCAGTCTCCACGGGAACTTGTCACACCCTCAGTCTCCATGGGAACTTGTCACACTTTCAGTCTCCTTGAGAACCTCTCACACTCTAAGTCTCCATTGGAACTTGTCAGGCGCTCAGACTCCATGGGAACTTGTCACAATCTCAGTCTACATGGGAACTTGTCACACTCTCAGTCTACATGGGAACCTGTCACACTCTCAGTCTCCATGGAAACTTGTCACACTCTCAGTCTCCATGGGAACCTGTCACACTCTCAGTCTCCATGGGAACTTGTCACACTCTCAGTCTACATGGGAACCTGTCACACCATCAGTCACCATGGGAACTTGTCACACTCTCAGTCTACAAGGGAACTTGTCGCAGTCTTAGTCTCCATGGATGGGGAACTTGTCGCACTCTCAGTCTCCATGGGAACTTGTCACACTCTCAGTCTACATGGGAACTTGTCACACTCTCAGTCTACATGGGAATTTGTCACACGCTCAGTCTCCATGGGGACTTGTCACACTCTCGGTCTCCATGGGAACTTGTCACACTCTCGGTCTCCAAGGGAACTTGTCACACTCTCAGTCTCCATGGGAACTTGTCACACTCTCAGTCTCCATGGGAACTTGTCACACTCTCAGTCTACTTGGGAACTTGTCACACTTTCAGTCTACATGGGAGCTTCTCACACTCTCATTCTCCACGGGAACATGTCACACTCTCAGTCTCCACGGGAACTTGTCACACCCTCAGTCTCCATGGGAACTTGTCACACTCTCAGTCTCCATGGGAACTTGTCACAGTCTCGGTCTACATGGGAACTTGTCACACTCTCAGTCTCCAAGAGAACTTGTCACACTCTCAGTCTACATGGGAACTTGTCACACTCTCAGTCTACATGGGAATTTGTCACACGCTCAGTCTCCATGGGATCTTCTCACACTGTCGGTCTCCATGGGAACTTGTCACACTCTAGGTCTCCATGGAAACTTGTCACACTCTCAGTCTCCATGGGAACTTGTCACACTCTCAGTCTCCATGGGATCTTGTCACACTCTCAGTCTACTTGGGAACTTGTCACACTTTCAGTCTACATAGGAGCTTCTCACACTCTCAGTCTCCACGGGAACATGTCACACTCTCAGTCTCCATGGGAACTTGTCACACTTTCAGTATGCACGGGAGCTTCTCACACTCTCAGTCTCCACGGGAACATGTCACACTCTCAGTCTCCACGGGAACTTGTCACACCCTCAGTCTACATGGGAACGTGTCACACCATCAGTCACCATGGGAACTTGTCACACTCTCAGTCTACAAGGGAATTTGTCGCACTCTTAGTCTCCATGGATGGGGAACTTGTCGCACTCTCAGTCTCCATGGGAACTTGTCACACTCTCAGTCTACATGGGAACATGTCACACTCTCACTCTACATGGGAATTTGTCACACGCTCAGTCTCCATGGGGACTTGTCACACTCTCGGTCTCCATGGGAACTTGTCACACTCTCGGTCTCCAAGGGAACTTGTCACACACTCAGTCTCCATGGGAACTTGTCACACTCTCAGTCTCCATGGAAACTTGTCACACTCTCAGTCTCCATGGGAACATGTCACACTCTCAGTCTCCATGGGAACTTGTGACACTCTCAGTCTACATGGGAACTTGTCACACTCTCAGTCTACATGAGAACTTGTCACACTCTCAGTCTCCATCGGAAATTGTCACCCTCTCAGTCTCCATGGGAACATGTCACACTCTCAGTCTACATGGGAACTTGTCACACTCCCAGTCTACATGGGAACTTGTCACACTCTCAGTCTACATGAGAACTTGTCACACTCTCAGTCTCCATGGGAAATTGTCACCCTCTCAGTCTCCATGGGAACATGTCACACTCTCAGTCTACATGGGAACTTGTCACACTCCCAGTCTACATGGGAACCTGTCACACTCTCAGTCTCCATGGAAACTTGTCACACTCTCAGTCTACGTGGGAACTTGTCACACCATCAGACTCCATGGGAACTTGTCACACTCTCAGTCTACAAGGGAACTTGTCGCACTCTTAGTCTCCATGGATGGGGAACTTGTCGCACTCTCAGTCTCCATGGGAACTTGTCACACTCTCAGTCTACATGGGAACTTGTCACACTCTCAGTCTACATGGGAATTTGTCACACGCTCAGTCTCCATGGGAACTTGTCACACTCTCGGTCTCCATGGGAACTTGTCACACTCTAGGTCTCCATGGAAACTTGTCACACTCTCAGTCTCCATGGGAACTTGTCACACTCTCACTCTACATGGGAACTTGTCACACTCTCAGACTCCATGGAAACTTGTCACACTCTCAGTCTCCATGAGAATTTGTCACACTCTCAGTCTCCATGGGAACTTGTCACACTCTCAGTCTCCATGGGAACTTGTCACACTCTCAGTCTACATGAGAACTTGTCACACTCTCAGGCTCCATGGGAACTTGTGACACTCTCAGTCTCCGTGGGAACTTGTCACACTCTCAGTCTCCGTGAGAACTTCTCACACTCTAAGTCTCCATGGGAACTTGTCAGGCGCTCAGACTCCATGGGAACTTGTCACACTCTCAGTCTACATGGCAACTTGTCACACTCTCAGTCTGCATGGGAACATGTCACACCATCAGACTACATGGGAACTTGTCACACTCTCAGTCTACAAGGGAACTTGTCGCACTCATAGTCTCCATGGATGTGGAACTTGTCGCACTCTCAGTCTACATGGGAACTTGTCACACTTTCAGTCTGCATGGGAACTTGTCACACTCTCAGTCCACATGGGAATTTGTCACACGCTCAGTCTTCATGGGAACTTGTCACACTCTCGGTCCCCATGGGAACTTGTCACACTCTAGGTCTCAATGGAAACTTGTCACACTCTCAGTCTCCATGGGAACTTGTCACACTCTCAGTCTACTTGGGAACTTGTCACACTTTCAGTCTACATGGGAGCTTCTCACAGACTCAGTCTCCACGGGAACATGTCACACTCTCAGTCTCCATGGGAACTTGTCACACTTTCAGTCTACACGGGAGCTTCTCACACTCTCAGTCTCCACGGGAACATGTCACACTCTCAGTCTCCACGGGAACATGTCACACCCTCAGGTCTCCATGGGAACTTGTCACACTTTCAGTCTCAGTGAGAACTTCTCACACACTAAGTCTCCATGGGAACTTGTCAGGCGCTCAGACTCCATGGGAACTTGTCACACTCTCAGTCTACATGGGAACTTGTCACACTCTCAGTCTACATGGGAACCTGTCACACTCTCAGTCTCCATGGAAACTTGTCACACTCTCAGTCTCCATGGGAACCTTTCACACTCTCAGTCTCCATGGGAACTTGTCACACTCTCAGACTACATGGGAACTTGTCACACTCTCAGTCTACATGGGAATTTGTCACACGCTCAGTCTCCATGGGAACTTGTCACACTTTCAGTCTACACGGGAGCTTCTCACACTCTCAGTCTACACGGGAAACATGTCACACTCTCAGTCTCCACGGGAACTTGTCACACCCTCAGTCTCCATGGGAACTTCTCACACTTTCAGTCTCCTTGAGAACTTCTCACACTCTAAGTCTCCATTGGAACTTGTCAGGCGCTCAGACTCCATGGGAACTTGTCACAATTTCAGTCTACATGGGAACTTGTCACACTCTCAGTCTACATGGGAACCTGTCACACTCTCAGTCTCCATGGAAACTTCTCACACTCTCAGTCTCCATGGGAACCTGTCACACTCTCAGTCTCCATGGGAACTTGTCACACTCTCAGTCTACATGGGAACCTGTCACACCATCAGTCACCATGGGAACTTGTCACACTCTCAGTCTACAAGGGAACTTGTCGCACTCTTAGTCTCCATGGATGGGGAACTTGTCGCACTCTCAGTCTCCATGGGAACTTGTCACACTCTCAGTCTACATGGGAACTTGTCACACTCTCAGTCTACATGGGAATTTGTCACACGCTCAGTCTCCATGGGAACTTGTCACACTCTCGGTCTCCATGGGAACTTGTCACACTCTAGGTCTCCATGGAAACTTGTCACACTCTCAGTCTCCATGGGAACTTGTCACACTCTCACTCTACATGGGAACTTGTCACACTCTCAGACTCCATGGAAACTTGTCACACTCTCAGTCTCCATGAGAATTTGTCACACTCTCAGTCTCCATGGGAACTTGTCACACTCTCAGTCTCCATGGGAACTTGTCACACTCTCAGTCTACATGAGAACTTGTCACACTCTCAGGCTCCATGGGAACTTGTGACATTCTCAGTCTCCGTGGGAACTTGTCACACTCTCAGTCTCCGTGAGAAATTCTCACACTCTAAGTCTCCATGGGAACTTGTCAGGCGCTCAGACTCCATGGGAACTTGTCACACTCTCAGTCTACATGGCAACTTGTCACACTCTCAGTCTACATGGGAACCTGTCACACTCTCAGTCTCCATGGAAACCTGTCACACTCTCAGTCTGCATGGGAACATGTCACACCATCAGACTACATGGGAACTTGTCACACTCTCAGTCTACAAGGGAACTTGTCGCACTCATAGTCTCCATGGATGTGGAACTTGTCGCATTCTCAGTCTACATGGGAACTTGTCACACTCTCAGTCTACATGGGAACTTGTCACACTCTCAGTCCACATGGGAATTTGTCACACGCTCAGTCTCCATGGGAACTTGTCACACACTCGGTTCCCATGGGAACTTGTCACACTCTAGGTCTCAATGGAAACTTGTCACACTCTCAGTCTCCATGGGAACTTGTCACACTCTCAGTCTACTTGGGAACTTGTCACACTTTCAGTCTACACGGGAGCTTCTCACACTCTCAGTCTCCACGGGAACATGTCACACTCTCAGTCTCCACGGGAACATGTCACACCCTCAGTCTCCATGGGAACTTGTCACACTTTCAGTCTCCGTGAGAACTTCTCACACACTAAGTCTCCATGGGAACTTGTCAGGCGCTCAGACTCCATGGGAACTTGTCACACTCTCAGTCTACATGGGAACCTGTCACACTCTCAGTCTCCATGGAAACTTGTCACATTCTCAGTCTCCATGGGAACCTTTCACACTCTCAGTCTCCATGGGAACTTGTCACACTCTCAGACTACATGGGAACTTCTCACACTCTCAGTCTACATGGGAATTTGTCACAGGCTCAGTCTCCATGGGAACTTGTCACACTTTCAGTCTACACGGGAGCTTCTCACACTCTCAGTCTACATGGGAACATGTCACACTCTCAGTCTCCACGGGAACTTGTCACACCCTCAGTCTCCATGGGAACTTCTCACACTTTCAGTCTCCATGGGAACCTGTCACACTCTCAGTCTACATGGGAACCTGTCACACTCTCAGTCTCCATGGAAACTTGTCACACTCTCAGTCTCCATGGGAACCTGTCACACTCTCAGTCTCCATGGGAACTTGTCACACTCTCAGTCTACATGGGAACCTGTCACACCATCAGTCACCATGGGAACTTGTCACACTCTCAGTCTACAAGGGAACTTGTCGCACTCTTAGTGTCCATGGATGGGGAACTTGTCGCACTCTCAGTCTCCATGGGAACTTGTCACACCCTCAGTCTACATGGGAACTTGTCACACTCTCAGTCTACATGGGAATTTGTCACACGCTCAGTCTCCATGGGGACTTGTCACACTCTCGGTCTCCATGGGAACTTGTCACACTCTCTGTCTCCAAGGGAACTTGTCACACTCTCAGTCTCCATGGGAACTTGTCACACTCTCAGTCTCCATGGGGAACTTGTCACACTCTCAGTCTACTGTGGAACTTGTCACACTTTCAGTCTACATGGGAGCTTCTCACACTCTCAGTCTCCAAGGGAACATGTCACACTCTCAGTCTCCACGGGAACTTGTCACAACCTCAGTCTCCATGGGAACTTGTCACACTCTCAGTCTCCGTGGGAACTTGTCACACTCTCGGTCTACATGGGAACTTGTCACACTCTCTGTCTCCAAGAGAACTTGTTACACTCTCAGTCCACATGAGAACTTGTCACACTGTCAGTCTCCATGGAAACTTGTCACACTTTCAGTCTACATGGGAATTTGTCACACTCTCAGTCTCCATGGAAACTTCTCACTCTCAGTCTCCATGGGAACATGTCATACTCTCAGTCTCCATGGGAACTTGTCACACTCTCAGTCTACATGGGAACTTGTCACACTCTCAGTCTACATGAGAACTTGTCACACTCTCAGTCTCCATGGGAAATAGTCACCCTCTCAGTCTCCATGGGAACTTGTCACACTCTCAGTCTACATGGGAACTTGTCACACTCTCAGTCTACATGGGAACCTGTCACACTCTCAGTCTCCATGGAAACTTGTCACACTCTCAGTCTACATGCGAACCTGTCAGACCATCAGACTCCATGGGAACTTGTCACACTCTCAGTCTACAAGGGAACTTGTCGCACTCTTAGTCTCCATGGATGGGGAACTTGTCACACCCTCAGTCTACATGGGAATTTGTCACACGCTCAGTCTCCATGGGGACTTGTCACACTCTCAGTCTCCATGGGAACTTTTCACACTCTCGGTCTCCAAGGGAACTTGTCACACTCTCAGTCTCCATGGGAACCTTTCACACTCTCAGTCTCCATGGGAACTTGTCACACTCTCAGTCTACATGGGAACTTGTCACACTCTCAGTCTACATGGGAATTTGTCACACGCTCAGTCTCCATGGGAACTTGTTACACTTTCAGTCTACACGGGAGCTTCTCACACTCTCAGTCTCCACGGGAACATGTCACACTCTCGGTCTCCACGGGAACTTGTCACACCCTCAGTCTCCATGGGAACTTGTCACACTTTCAGTCTCCTTGAGAACCTCTCACACTCTAAGTCTCCATTGGAACTTGTCAGGCGCTCAGAATCCATGGGAACTTGTCACAATCTCAGTCTACATGGGAACTTGTCACACTCTCAGTCTACATGGAACCTGTCACACTCTCAGTCTCCATGGAAACTTGTCACACTCTCAGTCTCCATGGGAACCTGTCACACTCTCAGTCTCCATGGGAACTTGTCACACTCTCAGTCTACATGGGAACCTGTCACACCATCAGTCACCATGGAACTTGTCACACTCTCAGTCTACAAGGGAACTTGTCGCAGTCTTAGTCTCCATGGATGGGGAACTTGTCGCACTCTCAGTCTCCATGGGAACTTGTCACACTCTCAGTCTCCATGGGAACTTGTCACACTCTCAGTCTACTGTGGAACTTGTCACACTTTCAGTCTACATGGGAGCTTCTCACACTCTCAGTCTCCACGGAACATGTCACACTCTCAGTCTCCACGGGAACTTGTCACAACCTCAGTCTCCATGGGAACTTGTCACACTCTCAGTCTCCGTGGGAACTTGTCACACTCTCGGTCTACATGGGAACTTGTCACACTCTCTGTCTCCAAGAGAACTTGTTACACTCTCAGTCCACATGAGAACTTGTCACACTGTCAGTCTCCATGGAAACTTGTCACACTTTCAGTCTACATGGGAATTTGTCACACTCTCAGTCTCCATGGAAACTTCTCACTCTCAGTCTCCATGGGAACATGTCATACTCTCAGTCTCCATGGGAACTTGTCACACTCTCAGTCTACATGGGAACTTGTCACAATCTCAGTCTACATGAGAACTTGTCACACTCTCAGTCTCCATGGGAAATAGTCACCCTCTCAGTCTCCATGGGAACTTGTCACACTCTCAGTCTACATGGGAACTTGTCACACTCTCAGTCTACATGGGAACCTGTCACACTCTCAGTCTCCATGGAAACTTGTCACACTCTCAGTCTACATGCGAACCTGTCACACCATCAGACTCCATGGGAACTTGTCACACTCTCAGTCTACAAGGGAACTTGTCGCACTCTTAGTCTCCATGGATGGGGAACTTGTCACACCCTCAGTCTACATGGGAATTTGTCACACGCTCAGTCTCCATGGGGACTTGTCACACTCTCGGTCTCCATGGGAACTTTTCACACTCTCGGTCTCCAAGGGAACTTGTCACACTCTCAGTCTCCATGGGAACCTCTCACACTCTCAGTCTCCATGGGAACTTGTCACACTCTCAGTCTACATGGGAACTTGTCACACTCTCAGTCTACATGGGAATTTGTCACACGCTCAGTCTCCATGGGAACTTGTTACACTTTCAGTCTACACGGGAGCTTCTCACACTCTCAGTCTCCACGGGAACATGTCACACTCTCAGTCTCCACGGGAACTTGTCACACCCTCAGTCTCCATGGGAACTTGTCACACTTTCAGTCTCCTTGAGAACCTCTCACACTCTAAGTCTCCATTGGAACTTGTCAGGCGCTCAGACTCCATGGGAACTTGTCACAATCTCAGTCTACATGGGAACTTGTCACACTCTCAGTCTACATGGGAACCTGTCACACTCTCAGTCTCCATGGAAACTTGTCACACTCTCAGTCTCCATGGGAACCTGTCACACTCTCAGTCTCCATGGGAACTTGTCACACTCTCAGTCTACATGGGAAACCTGTCACACCATCAGTCACCATGGGAACTTGTCACACTCTCAGTCTACAAGGGAACTTGTCGCAGTCTTAGTCTCCATGGATGGGGAACTTGTCGCACTCTCAGTCTCCATGGGAACTTGTCACACTCTCAGTCTACATGGGAACTTGTCACACTCTCGGTCTCCAAGGGAACTTGTCACACTCTCAGTCTCCATGGGAACTTGTCACACTCTCAGTCTCCATGGGAACTTGTCACACTCTCAGTCTACTTGGGAACTTGTCACACTTTCAGTCTACATGGGAGCTTCTCACACTCTCATTCTCCACGGGAACATGTCACACTCTCAGTCTCCACGGGAACTTGTCACACCCTCAGTCTCCATGGGAACTTGTCACACTCTCAGTCTCCATGGGAACTTGTCACACTCTCGGTCTACATGGGAACTTGTCACACTCTCAGTCTCCAAGAGAACTTGTCACACTCTCAGTCCACATGAGAACTTGTCACACTGTCAGTCTCCATGGAAACTTGTCACACTTTCAGTCTACATGGGAACTTGTCACACTCTCAGTCTCCATGGAAACTTCTCACACTCTCAGTCTCCATGGGAACATGTCACACTCTCAGTCTCCATGGGAACTTGTCACACTCTCAGTCTCCATGGGAACTTGTCACACTCTCAGTCTACATGGCAACTTTTCACACTCTCAGTCTACATGGGAATTTGTCACACGCTCAGTCTCCATGGGAACTTCTCACACTGTCGGTCTCCATGGGAACTTGTCACACTCTAGGTCTCCATGGAAACTTGTCACACTCTCAGTCTCCATGGGAACTTGTCACACTCTCAGTCTCCATGGGATCTTGTCACACTCTCAGTCTACTTGGGAACTTGTCACACTTTCAGTCTACATGGGAGCTTCTCACACTCTCAGTCTCCACGGTAACATGTCACACTCTCAGTCTCCATGGGAACTTGTCACACTTTCAGTATGCACGGGAGCTTCTCACACTCTCAGTCTCCACGGGAACATGTCACACTCTCAGTCTCCACGGGAACTTGTCACACCCTCAGTCTACATGGGAACGTGTCACACCATCAGTCACCATGGGAACTTGTCACACTCTCAGTCTACATGGGAACATGTCACACTCTCAGTCTACATGGGAATTTGTCACACGCTCGGTCTCCATGGGAACTTGTCACACTCTCGGTCTCCAAGGGAACTTGTCACACACTCAGTCTCCATGGGAACTTGTCACACTCTCAGTCTCCATGGAAACTTGTCACACTCTCAGTCTCCATGGGAACATGTCACACTCTCAGTCTCCATGGGAACTTGTGACACTCTCAGTCTACATGGGAACTTGTCACACTCTCAGTCTACATGAGAACTTGTCACACTCTCAGTCTCCATCGGAAATTGTCACCCTCTCAGTCTCCATGGGAACATGTCACACTCTCAGTCTACATGGGAACTTGTCACACTCCCAGTCTACATGGGAACTTGTCACACTCTCAGTCTACATGAGAACTTGTCACACTCTCAGTCTCCATGGGAAATTGTCACCCTCTCAGTCTCCATGGGAACATGTCACACTCTCAGTCTCCATGGGAACTTGTCACACTCTCAGTCTCCATGGGAACTTGTCACACTCTCAGTCTACATGGCAACTTGTCACACTCTCAGTCTACATGGGAATTTGTCACACGCTCAGTCTCCATGGGAACTTCTCACACTGTCGGTCTCCATGGGAACTTGTCACACTCTAGGTCTCCATGGAC